>NC_037675.1:20941663-20962476 GCF_003255815.1 Theropithecus gelada | reverse complement strand
AGTCTGTCCCTTCTCAGATCTCAACCTCCGTGTTGGGAGATCCACTGCTCTCTTCAAAGCTGTCAGACAGAGTCGTTTGCGTCTGCAGAGGTTTCTGCTGCTTTTTTGTTGTTGTTGTTGTTGTTGTGTAGCTGTGCCCTGTCCCCAGAGGTGGAGTCTACAGAGACAGGCAGGTTTCCTTGAGCTGCTGTGAGCTCCACCCAGTTCGAGCTTCCCAGCAGCTTTGTTTACCTACTTAAGCCTCAGCAATGGCGGGCGCCCCTCCCCCAGCTTCGCTGCTGCCTTGCGGGTAGATCACAGACTGCTGTGCTAGCAATGAGGGAGGCTCCGTGGGCGTGGGACCCTCCCGGCCAGGTGTGGGATATGATCTCCTGGTGTGCCTGTTTGCTTAAAGCGCAATATTGGGGTGGGAGTTACCCGATTTTCCAGGTGTTGTGTGTCTCAGTTCCCCTGGCTAGGAAAAGGGATTCCCTTCCCCCTTGCGCTTCCCAGGTGAGGGGATGCCTCCCCCTGCTTCAGCTCTCGCTGGTCGGGCTGCAGCAGCTGACCAGCACCGATCGTCCGGCACTCCCCAGTGAGATGAACCCAGTACCTCAGTTGAAAATGCAGAAATCACCGGTCTTCTGTGTCGCTGGCGCTGGGAGTTGGAGACTGGAGCTGTTCCTATTCGGCCATCTTGCCCCTTGTAGGGATCTTTTACCTCCTTGGTTAGATCTACTTCTACTTTTACCTGTTGTTGGTTTGTGTGTGTGTGTGTGTATGTGTGTGTGTGTGTGCAGAGCTATTGTAAATGAGATTGCATTCTTGGTTTGTCTCTCAACCTGAATGTTATTGCTGTATAGAAATACTGCTGATTTTGGTACGTTTATCAGTCCTTGGAGCCTTTTAGTGGAGTTAGAGTTTTCTAGGTTTGATGTTATATCATCACCAAACAAAGGTAATTTGACATTTTATTTTTTTATTTGGATGTAATTTATTTCTTTCTCTTGCCTGATGGCTCCGGCTTGGATTCCCAGCACTATGTTGAATAGGAGTGATGAAAGTGGACATCTTTGTCTTGTTCAATTTCTCAAGGGGAATGCTTCCAGCTTTTTCCCATTCAGTAAGATGTTGGCAGTGGGTTTTTCATAGATGGATCTTATTATTTTGAGGTATGTTCCTTCTATAAATGCCCAGTTTCTTGAGTGTTTTTATCATGAACCAATATTGAACTGTATCAAAAGCTTTTTCTGTGTCATTAAGATGAGTGTATCATTTTGTTTTTAATTCTGTTTATGTGGTGAATCACAGTTATTGATTTGCCTATGTTGAATCCACCCTGCATCCCAAGAATAAGTAAATAAGTATAGATGTTAGAGAACAGCCTCATAGCTAGTCCTTTAATTTTTATTGCTGTTTCCAAATTAGCTAGTCAACCTGCCTGTAAAACAACCAATTCCCCCAGTTCTCTAAGTTTTATCAATGTGATTTTAAATTCTGGGGGATTTATCCTCTACTTTTTTTTCAAATTGCTGATTACTATCTGTGTTCAGTATCAGTAATTAAATTACTGATTTAAATTAAATTAAATTATTAAAGTACCACTAAATAAAACAAAATTTTTAGTCAAACCATGTCATACTATAAATAACTGACTTTTTTGAAACACTGGAATCTATTTGGTACCTATCTGTGTCTTGTTTGCTATCCTGAGCAAAATGTGAAACACTGGAATCTATTTGGTACCTATCTGTGTCTTGTTTGCTATCCTGAGCAAAATATGACTGTTTGCTATTAAGTTTTGTAAACATTGAGACAATTTATTTTTCAAAATAAACTAGTCATACTATTCCTTAAATTACAAACTAAAATCTCATTTTACTAAAATTAATAACATGAAACATACAAAGAAGAAAATGAAAACCATCCCAGAGAAAGAGATTTTCATTGCCAGGATTTAGAGAGGTATAACCTATAAGGTTCTCACTGAGTAGCAATCTAGTTGCTGGAATGTCAACTCCACTGGAATGTCAAATCCCTGAGACCAAGGACCTTGTATATAATAATCTGTCTCTAACTGCTTAGCTACGTAGTAAGCTTTCCAAATGATAAACACTCAACACTTTTTGTAAAGTAAGGAAATATATTTTCAATTTTTTAGATGGCACAGCATCATAGGAATGTCACTCATATATTGCTCCAGAAAATAATTAACTAACATTTTTAAAATGGAAGTGGCACTGGATCAAAACCTACACATTTTTCAGGCAAGAAATTAAAACTCAGTGACTTTATGTCTGAGAAAACTGCCACTCAAATTAAAACAATAGAATAGCTTAGTATGTATTTTAATAGAATAGCTCAGTATGTATTTTTTTCTAAAGAATCTCTTTGAATAAATCGAGAATAAACTAATTGTAGTAGGTTGCAAAAAAAAGTGGCCACATTTCTACTTTTTAAAAAATGCTTCACCATGCAAATATATTTCCTATGTGAAAATTAAATGTACCTTTAAAAAAGCGTAGTTTTTTTCCAGTCACCACCTTATCTTGTTTGAGTCTTCATAATGTTATTAAATTATACTTCTATACATAGCTATTTCATCTACAATCTTAGGAGTTTTTAAGACATCCTGTCTATAGGCAAGTATAAATGTCTCCACCATCAGAATACATGTCAAGTTCTCTGAATTCTTACTACTGTCTCCTACTCCCACTCTCCATCAGGCAAAGTTACAAACATCATCTTTTGTACTTGGTACTGCAACATCTTCAAACTGTTCTCCTTGCTCCTATACCTGCCTCACTCAAATCCATTCTCCACACAATAGCCAAACTGACCTAAAGATTACAGTTGTTGACATTATAATTACACACTGAGAATAACCACCAAATGCCATGTGCTGGATAACATCTGCCTACCTCTCTAATGTTGCCTTATACTTTTCCTTCCTATGCTATTTCCTCATCACAATGGTCTTCTTTCTGTGCCTTACTGTACCAGCTCAATCCTCTTCCACAGTCTCCATTCTTGTTCTTCACATTGCCTGAAATGCCCTACCCTAGTCATCCAAACCTCAGTTAAACTTTCAGCTCCTCAGGGATAATTTTTCTAACTACCCAGTCTAAAGTAACACCACCCCCCCGCCCTGCCCTCATTCACCCTCCAACACATCCCTATGTTATATTCTTTCATTCTCCCACATCAAGGACCTTGTATAATATAATCAGTGCCTAATCATTTACCTATGTAATAAGTTCCCCAAATGATAAACACCTAAAACGTTTTGTAAAGTAAGGAAATACATTTTCAACTTTTTAGATGACAAAACATCGGAGGAAGTTTTTGACATTTTCTCAAAAAACAGAACCATCATGGTTGGAACCAGGACTGCAAACTCGTCTTTGGAGCTCCAGTCTTGTGCTAGTTTCATCACAGTTGGATGCCTTGTTTAGAAAGCTACTTCAGGACACTCTGAGATACATCTGTTAAAACACACAGACATTCACACAAACATGTGTCTTTCTTTTTAATAGTATAAAATTGCCTAAGATGAAAAAGCGTTCTCAGCAGAGGAGAAAGGCCTATTGTGCTCTAGTTAATATCTCAGTTAAAATATCTTCTTTTAACTAATTCTAAAGCATTGTTGTCAATATTGAGACGTGATATCCCTGGGAAGTCTGTAATCGCATAAAACAAAACTAAAATAAAAAATAAAAAACAAAAACAAAACAAAATAATTTCCATTTTCAAAAATATGTTTACTGCTTTATCTTTCTCTCTCCGCCCCTTCCCTTCTCTTATCCTGTCTTTTTTTTTCTAAACCTGTGTGTACAGCTTTGTGGTACACACATCTCTGTGGATATTGTTTATCTTTCTCTCCATCTTTTCTCCTATTTTTTTGTGTATGCTTTTCTCTTTTTTGCCTCTGTTCTCTCTTTTGCAATTATCTTGTATTTCTAACTTGGTGTCTTTCTGGGACTGTATTGTACAGATATGCTTTCACTCAAGGAAAATGGTATATGTTAGAAGTTGCAGCACCAGTTATAATAGGAAGGAAATCTGCTAAAATGTTATCTACCTCTTTTCATCTCTGTCCACTTTTAAACGTCTCTGACTGCATCTCTGGCTGACCCGGGCATAAACATGAATAAAAGTATATTTGACTGTGCATTGAATTGGCTTTATTAAATTTAAGTTTGGTGTTTTAACTTTAATGTGACTCAGAGGGATGGCATCTTTCTTTATAATGTGTTACAAAAAGAAAAAAATCTTACATTGAGTTTTTTTCTTGTATGATTAAATATTTTTATATTATTTCATTAAAAACCAGAAAGATCATTATTCTATAGCAGGACTTAGGAACCACATATTCAAAAAAATCACTAATACAATAGAGTATTTCTTCTTTGATTTGAGAGGCACTCCCCTGGAGGAACTGGCCTACAAGATGCACAAAATTCTTTTTATTTAAAGACAAATTTTGAAATGATAATAATTTAGATATACTGAGTTAAATAAAGCATTATTAACATTGAATTAATCATTAATCATTTTGCCTAATAAGTGTATGTGCCATTCCATTATCACTGTCACTGATAAAATGCCAAATTCAAAACCCTAACATCACTCAGTGGGGTATTCACTGGCATGTGTTTTGAATATTTAATCTTTAAAATGTTCTTGTGTCTGTCTTTGTCTAATTCTAGTTGGCAGACTAATAATTCCCGTTGGTAGAACTCTGCAGACTTCAGGTACTGGTAAAATCCCAAAGCACATTCTCTGTTGCATTAATTGTATTACAAATGCATAGAGATTTCAGAATCTATAATATTCCAACATGAGAACATATATTTAAGGACAAATTCTGAAATAATTAGCTAATCTCTCTTTTATCAGACAAAAGAATAGCCACTTGTTTGAGAGTAGCATTTGGCTCCCAGCAAGGTAAAATTTTTTATTGTTCTTTACATTTAAATTAAATATAGAAAAATGAAAAAAAAAAGAAGAAAAATTATACTATTTGTCATGGTTATCTGCTGCCTTGAAATTTATGAGAACAGAATTATGCTGCAGAAACAGAGTAAGGGTGAGTTCTAAATTCAGGTGTTCAGCACTTTTCTCAAATAAACCTGTTTCTCAAATAAACCTCCTACTATGTCTAATACTTAGCACTATTTTAAGGTGCTAAAATTTTTAATTCTAGTATTATTTAAAAAATAAAAATACCAATTGATTATGGAGATTCACCACCTGGATTTCAATTTGTATATAATACAAATGACTGATTTCATCTTTATCCTAAACCAAAGGTAAAAGGAAGGAAGAGATAAGGAATCACAATCAGTCAAAAAGGGTAGGCTGAGTCTCAGAGACAAACTTCATTGACTTTACAAGTTTGGAAACCTCTGGTTCCACACTCAGTTACATGTGTTTCTGCATATGCATATGGTTCTTATATCCAGCAATATAAGGCTCAGAGTTAGCAATCCTAAAACAAGAAAGACATGATTCTCAAACATGTCTGAATTAGATAAGGAAAACTTTAGTTAGACTCTTCCTGGAACCTCCACAGTTTCTTACTCTGAAATCTACTTAGATTCAAGCAGTTATCACCTCCGTTGGAATTAATCCCAGGGCAGTGACAAAAGATCTACTGACATAGTATCCATTTGTCATTTTTTGCTAGAATGTATTTATCACTGAAGGCTTCCTCTCTTAATTTACACAGATGTGGATTAGCTCCTAACCACCTAATTTGATCACCATATTCCCTCTACTCTGTGAAGTCAAAACAGTGAATGTATTATTTCTCTTCAATAGATGCAAAATACAGATATTAAAAGATTAAATGACTTGCCTAAGGTCAATAATTACATTAAATAACTTGCCTAAGTTTCCTCAAATTGCAGATATGGTAACTCAGAAAGTAAAATAATTCTCAAACCAGAGATCTATTTTAGAACACCAAAATAACTTGCCTCATTTTTATCAAGATGAATTAAAAACAGACAAAACATGTGACAAAATCTGAAGTAATTAATGAGTGATTCAGACAGTAAATTTCAAAAAAGATAACATTCAGGAAGTAAGGCTTAGCACTGGGGAACAAGGAAAGCCCTTCAGGTCTGTAGAAAAAGTCATGGAATGGAATATATAGGAAGCACCTAACTACTGTGCTCACCCTACCTTTGAATAGGTTAAGCAATTCATTATTTCAGAATCAGTAAAGGGTAGACATTGAACATATTTAAGGAGAATATGTATAAAGAACAAGGTGAAACATACTTAAGACTGAAAGAATGTAGGCAAATGAGAGAAAGAAGAAAGAGAATGATAAGGAAGAGAGCAAAGAGGAAGGAAAAGTGAGGGATTAGGAAGATAAACTGCAAGAAAAAAATTAAAAAGCAAGTAACGGGAAACGGGAGCCAAAAGTGAATGTAAAGAAATAATTGTTGTAAATGAGTGTATGAAGACAGAATTAGCAGGAAGAGAATGGGGAAGAATGGGAAACAAGAAAGAAGCAAGAGAAAGTGAATGAGGAAAGATAAGGGACTGAGCTTCTAGGATGGTGATCAGGTCCCCAGACACTTGGCTTCAGGAGCTGGTCTGAGAGCAGTCTGGAACTGAGATATGAATAGTGTTGCCTGAAGATGCTTGCTGCTCTGTAGTCTGGAAGGGGTTGTGGGGGACAGTATGGGGACCCTCTCCACTTATGCATCTTCAGTGCCAAAGGACTGTGTCATATATGTGTGTGTGTGTGTGTATGTGTGTGTGTGTGTGTGTGTATATATATATATATATAAATAAAATAAGGAAGGTTAGAGATGGTGACCATTTAGGTTTCTGTCTTGGCCTACACTGACAATGTCTCTTTGTCTTACCTGACTAGAACAAGAAGTTTGCCCATGTGAGATCCATTGTTTGGTGCTTTTTTTTTTTTCAGGAACTCATTTTGTACAGAGGAATACCCATCTAATGCATATATGTCCTCCATCTCTGTGATGAATACAATTTGAGAACCAACAGAACAAAAGGTACATAAATGAGAACAGAGGAAAGAAGAAAAGTGGATTAAAAATTTTAAGTAGCATGGAATTTCATCTGTTAGTTAACAGAGAATAGAGGGAAATAGTAGAAAACAGAAGCAGAGGAAGAGTGGGAGAAGCTGAAACTCTCAGCTGCTCCCTGTGTCTTGGAATCCTCAACCTGGAGAAGCATGAGATAATTAACTATAAATGAACACCTGGAATCCACAAAAGGTAGGACTAGGGGAGGGATCTTCTGACTTAAGTTCTTAAGACCAGGTTTCTGTAGGCAGAGCGAGGTATAAATGTGGAAGCCAAGTGGTGCCTAAGTGGGTAAAAAAGAAAAGGAAATGCCTAAACTAATTTGAAGAACACCAAAATACTTTTTGCCGATTTCGGTTTTCTTAGATTCACTATGTGTGTATTTATACAAGAGTGAATAAATATTTGGAATGCACAAATATGTGCCCGTGCATTTGCTGCTAGTTACGAATGTTACCAGTCACATAAAACAAATGTTCTGATGTTTCCTAATAGTCGTGCTGTAAAATGCTAATATGTCACCTACGTTTCCCATGAATTTTCTTATGGATTTTTAAGGCTGATTTTTCTTTATTCTTTTCCTCCCTTCTCTCTAGTTCCTCTTTTTAGGGATGCCATTAGTAATTTCTGTCAAATTTCAATTAGGAATTTATCTCCTTCAGTCCTCCTTCCCCACATTCGCTAGCACTGCTTCAAAAAATAAGTTATATTGAGATATAATCAGCGCATTATAAAATTCACCATTTAAAGTATACAAATTCAATGGTTTTAAATATGTTTACAGAGTTTGTGCAAGCATCAACATGTTGTAGCACGTATCAGTACTTCCTTTTTATTGTCATATTGCATGATATTGTATCCACAGCACTTTTGAAAATAAATATTGTATGTAATCAAAAGTCATGTGTAACATTTGTATATGTCACATTATAGCATTTTGTTATAATGAGAAATATTTCATCTTTGAAATCATTCATTCCAATAGTGAAACATGCATGGTATCATTGCATGTGAGTATTTATTTATAAATTGTTTTATAATAATTTCAACATAATAATTAAAATACAATCACAAATACATTTTTTAAAACATAGCTTATAATAATATACAGAGAAGTTCCATTATTTTTATGCACCCCAGTGGATTATCTTGTGCACCTCCTTGGGTGAACACATCTAATTTTGAAGATTAGTATACAGACTAAACTTTAATTCTGGATTTCTCCCAACATGAATAGAATACTTATTTAGACAAAGTTATGGCCAGAAAAGGGGGAATATTTAGACATGCAGCATCATATTTACTTAAGTGCCTAAATAAAATATTGTCAATTGATGAGACACTAAATAATTCCCTAAAAAGTATGAACTGAGGAATAAATGCCTGCTTTCTTCTATCACTTGATAATGAGAGAAAAGAAAGCTCATTGGAAGTTTAAAACTTGTCTGCAATTGCACTTTTTATCTCTCAAATGAGCACATCAGATTATATGTTCTGTATGGCCAATTCCAGCTCTACTATATTTTATTTTTATTAGCTGAGATAGTCAACATCTTTTACATATTCTGATAAATTTTGTATTATGCAAAAATGTTTGTGAAAAGAATATCATTTGGCTCTCACTCTGAGATCTGAAGAATAAGTAGGTTATGGATCTATAGAGAGCAGATGAAACTGAATTAGTATTAACTAGAACTTAACAACAGGTTGTAGAGCAGATTCAGAGTGGTACTCAGCTAAGGCTGTAATGAGGGAAGTCCTCCAAGTTAAGAGAAATATACAGATCTTGCCTGCTATCCTGGTGACCAGTTTGAAGTAAGAATGCACAAGAGCACCAAAGCAGAACAATGTGATGGGAATAAGCAAGGAACAAATTTAGAAACCAGTCATATAGGTAACAACCAGGAACCAAGAATTCCATAGGAACTGAGAGACAGAAGCAACTGTGAAAGCACTTTATTCTGTGACAGGAAGAAAAGGAACTAAAACCTAGCAAGTAATCTAACATTTAGAGACAGTGGACCACTACTAACAGCAACATAAACAAACAAAATAGACAAACTTGATTATGCTTAAGTTTTGCTTTAATAAGACAATTTCTAATATCCTTCAAGCAAAGTAGCCTGGGATCCTACAGGAGTGAAGTTATCTAGAAGCATGAGGTTAAATGGGCATGAAAATGTGGCTACAGAAAAATATATTTCATTTTAGTGAGGAAAAAAGAGGATGAAGGATAGAAGGGTTAACTCAGGATACAAGACAGTTATGAGGCGTAAGTTGTCTTCAACTACGGAACGTTGGTTGGAACAAATAATGTTCTTATCTGGAGAGGAGATACAAAACAGATGAAAAGGTGGTTATGACACATAACAATTTGTCCTATTTTATTCTGCAGAGTGAGAAATGATGGAAACAGAGAACCTCACAGTGGTGACAGAATTCATTCTTCTTGGTCTGACCCAGTCTCAAGATGCTCAACTTCTGATCTTTGTGCTAGTCTTAGTTTTCTACCTCATCATCCTCCCTGGAAATTTCCTCATCATTTTCACCATTGTGTCAGATCCTGGGCTCACAGCCCCCCTCTATTTCTTTCTGGGCAACTTGGCCTTCCTAGATGCATCCTACTCCTTCATTGTGGTTCCCAGGATGCTGGTGGACTTCCTCTCTGAGAAGAACGTAATCTCATACAGAAGCTGCATCACTCAGCTCTTTTTCTTGCATTTTCTTGGAGCGGGGGAGATGTTCCTTCTCGTTGTGATGGCCTTTGACCGCTACATCGCCATCTGCCGGCCTTTACGCTATTCAACCGTCATGAACCCTAGAACCCGCTATGCATTATTGTTGGCTCTGTGGCTTGGGGGCTTTACCCATTCCATTGTACAAGTAGCCCTTATCCTGCACTTGCCTTTCTGTGGCCCAAACCAGCTCGATAACTTCTTCTGTGATGTTCCACAAGTCATCAAGCTGGCCTGCCCCGATACCTTTATAGTGGAGCTTCTGATGGTCTCCAACAGTGGCCTGCTCAGCCTCTTGTGCTTCCTGGGCCTTCTGGCCTCCTATGCAGTCATCCTCTGTCGTATAAGGAAGTACTCCTCTGAAGGAAAGAACAAGGCTATCTCCACATGCACCACCCATATTATCATTGTATTTCTCATGTTTGGACCTGCTATTTTCATCTACGCTCGTCCCTTCCAGGCTTTCCCAGCTGACAAGATAGTTTCTCTTTTCCATACTGTCATCTTTCCTTTAATGAACCCTGTTATTTATACGCTTCGCAACCAGGAAGTGAAAGCTTCCATGAGGAAGTTGTTAAGTCAACATAAGGTTTTCTGAATAGAAGAATGAGAAAAACAAGAAAGGAGAAAGTCCAGTTGAATTTAGCTAAATCATTCTCTTATTCATGCATTGAATCTGTCAGTCATTTAGCAAATATTATAATTATTAAGCACTTCTCATTTTCAGGTACTATTCTAGGCATATGAATAAGACAGGTACTATTCCAGGTTTCCTAGATTTACATTCAAGTGGATAAATACAGGTTAAACTATTAAATTTTAAAAACAACTATAGTATCAGAAAGAAATAGTGTTCTGTAGCAAGCAAAAAGTGGTATTATGCTGGAGGTTATCTGGGGAGGTGGTAATTTCCTTACTTTTATTTGTTAAGTGAGGTCTCGTGTGGTGTTCAGCTGATACCAAGATGATCTGAAAGAAGCAACCATGCAATTATCTGGGGACAGAAATTCTAGGCAGAAAAAATGACTAGTACAAGGATCCAAAGATCTTATGAGCTTCTTATATTTGACGACCATAAAAAGGAAGAGAATAGCTGTACGGTAGTTAGTAAATGTGAAAATGGCAAGAATTGAAGTTGAAGATTTTGGTAGGGGCAAAATTCTGTCAAGCATTTTAGTCGATAAGAAGTTGAATTTATTCAGATTTCAAAAGGAGATCCTTGAAAGATAATAAACAGGAGAGTAACTCTCTAATGTTTCCTATTTGACTTAAGGGAAGATCCTCAAGATTCTGATTATGGAACTATAAGTAGTAAAATATCATTAAGTGGAAAATACATGCTACTAAGTATTATTTATGTCAACACTTAAAAGATATAGTTATTTTTTCTAATTTGATGGAGAAAATAAAAGCTGTTATATCTTATCAGAAACTGTGAAAAGACAACTTAACTTTGTATTTCAAAGTTTTGTAGAGTTTTATGGTTATTCCTAATGGGTATTTCTTTTACTATTAGAGGAAAACTTGAGTTCACTTACAAATTATTTCATCCTAAACACAATGACAATAGTTATATGTAATACAAGTTATTATTTGGTTACAATAACTAAACCACTCTGATTATTTGAATAGGCATACATAAGGCATTAGATACTTTCAAATCACTGAAGAACTATAAGAGCAGGCTGTAGACTTGGCTTACTAAAATAAATTTCTAAACATTACCAATAAATTGGTCTATATAAGGAGTAACTGTCCCCACAGCAATTGTGAATGTAGGGAATACATAAATCATTTTTTGACTGACAGTTCAAGGATTACAGCATTTTAACCATTAGCCTGTGATCAGGAAAATACTCAGCATTGCTCTAGTCCTACTAGACATCCCTACACAAAATGGAAACCTTACATTTTGTAATCTTTCCACTTCCTTCATTTTTAAAATTTTCTTCTTAAACTATTTATTATTATTATTATTAATACCTATATAACTCAGTGGTCTCTCATCCAAATATTAACCAGATCCAATACTGCTTAGCTTCTGAGATTAGGCATGATCCTGCACATTCACTTCCTTCATTTCTAAATTTAAATATTGCATAAATGAATTAGAGTCCTGAGACTATATCAGAGTCTGATTTTAAACCTGGCAGTCAATGAATGAGCCAGAGATTGACTGAGTCTTATGAAACCTGAAAATCAACTTCAACTCCACAAAACCTTTATTTAAATTAAGGCGGGGCTTCTTAACTTTGGCACAATTGGCATTTTGGACAAAATAATTATTTGTTGTAGAAGGCTGCCCTGTGCATTGTAAGTTGTTTAGTAGCATTCCTGACCTCTACTTACTAGGTTCCAGGAGCATTTTCTTAGTTGTAACAACCAAAGATTTCTACATATTGCCAAATGTCCACCAAAAGGTAAATATTTTACAATGAGAAATACAGCATTAAGGAGATTTATTTCTATTATATACGAGATGTGTGAACCTTCTTTGCAGGAAATAACATGAACTGGAGCCTATGCAACTTACAAATTGTAATTATAATATCCATAATTTAATAAAAATCATAAGAAACACCAGAAGAGTGAAAAATAATTTTCAAAACAAAGAATAAAATGATAAATAATTGGAATATCATCAGAGTCTATCCAGAGTATGAAACTGAATAACAGTAACATTATAATAACCATGACTAGTATATTCAAGACAGTAGAAGAAAAGGTGTGATAAATAGATAAAAGGATAGCAAATTTCACCAGAGAATTAGAATCCATAAAGAGAAGTAAGTGAAAATCATAGAATTAAAAAATTTTGAAATTAAAAATTCATTAGATGAGTTTAAAATCAGATCAAACAAAGGAGAAGACTACAGAGTGTGCTGGAAGTGAAATCAATAAAAATACTAAAATTAAGAATGCAAATAGGAAAAATGGAAAAATACAAGAAAGAATATTACAGATGTGTGAGATGCAGTGAAATCTCATATATATATATTTCAATTACATATATATGTCATTATAGATATAATTGAAGTCCAAGTGGATAGGCAAACGAGAGCATGAGAAAGATGAAATATTTGAAGAAAGAATTAGCAAGAACTTTTAAAACCTGATAAGAGACAACAAGCTACAGAAAAAGAAATATACCGTGAACCACAAACAGAATAAACAGCAACAAAAAAGACCTAAACACATCAACACATGACAAAAAAAATTAAAAATAGAGAATCTTAGAAGCAGCTGGGATGAGAGACTGTCCTTTAGTTTAAAGGGAACTGATAAATTTCTTCATAAAAGAAACATGGAAGCCAGAGGAAAATGAAAAAACATCTTTAAAATGCCCAAAGAAGATAATATCAACCTAAAAATCTATATGAGATAAAGTAAATCATTTAAATAAAGATGAGATAAAGACATCTTATGACAAACAAAAATGAGAAAATCTGTTGCTTAAGAACTTCTAATAAATAAATATTAATCACAGTTCTTCAAATAAAAGAAAAGACTCCTGGAGAAAAACACTAAATTAAAGGAAAAAATAAAGAAGTAGACTGGCAAATAAGTTGGCATATGTAAATAAGTATACACTGAATATTGACTATACAAGCAATAGTATGATGTCTTATGGAATTTGCTATAGATAGATACATAAATATACTATGTAAACATTTATATATATATGCCTGACAACAGTTGTAAAAAATGTAAAAAAGACATAAAAGTGTTCTGTGATTCTAACATAAGAAGAGATTTAGTAAAGCTAATAAAGTGATTAGACTTTAATAAGTCGAGGATTCATGTTGCAACCTTTAAGAAAGTTACCTATACAAAGAGTAAAATAATTTATAACTGACAGTTACACAAGGATTTTTTTTGGAAAAAAATAACAAAGATTATTGTAAAAGAATGCAAGAACAAAGAGAAAATAGAGTACATAAAATGAAAAAATAAGATTGTAGCTAGAATGACTGATGTATCACTCTCTACATTAAAAATAAATAGATTCAAAACTTCATCAAGAACTGGGATTTCTAGATTTTTATTTTTTATTTTTGTGGGTACATAGTAGATGTATATACTTTTGTGGGTACATAGTAGATGTATATACATGAGACGTTTTGATTACAGGCATGCAATGTGAAATAAGCACATCATGGAGAATGGGTTATCCTTCCCCTCAGGCATTTATCATTTGAGTTACAAACAATCCAATTATACTCTTTAAGTTATTTAAAAATGTACAATTAAGTTATTATTGACCATAGTCACCCTATTGTGCTATCAAATAGTAAGTTTTATTTATTCTTTTTATTTTTGTACACATTAACCATCCCTACATTCCCCCTAACCCTAACCTCATTACCTTTCCAAGCCTCTAATAAGAATCTTTCTACTCTGTATCTTCATGAATTAATTGTTTTAATTTTTAGCTCCCACAAATGACTGAGAATATTAGAAGTTTGTCTTTCTGTTCCTGGCTTATTTCAGTTAACATAATGACCTCCAAATCCATTTTTGTTTTGGCAAATGATAGGATCTCATTCTCTTTTATGGCTGAATGGCACTCCATTGTGTATAGGTACCATATTTTCTTTATCCATTTGTCTGTTGATAGACACTTAGGTCGCTTCCAAATATTGGCAACTGTGAATAGTGCTGCAACAAACATGGGAGTGGCGATATCTTTTGATATACTGATTTTTTTTCTTTAGGGTGTATACCTAGGAGTGGGATTGCTGAATTGTAAGGTAACTCTATTTGTAGTTCTTCAAGGAACCTTCAAACTGTTCTCCATAGTGGTTGTACTACTATGGAAATTTCTTAAATAACTAAAAATAGAACTAACATAAGATCCAGCAATCCCACTACTGGATGTCTACCCAAAGGAAAAGAAATAATTATACCCAAAAGATACCTACACTCTTATGTTTATCACAGCACTATTCACAAAAGCAAAGATATGAAATCAACCTAAGTATCCATCAACAGATGATTGGATAAAGAAAATGTGATATAAATACACAGTAGAATACTCTTCAGCCATAAAAAAGAATAAAATCATGTCTTTTGCAGCAATATGGATGGAATTGGAGGCCATTATTTTAAGTGAAACACACAGAAATAGAAATTTGAATATCACATTTTCTCACTTAACTGTGGGAGCTAAATAATGTGTACACATGGACATAGAGTGTGAAATGATACACAATACGCACTTGAAAGAATTGATGGCATGAGGCAGGTGGATGATGAGAAATTACTTAATGGGTACAATGTACATTATTCAGGTGATAGATACACTAAAATCCCAGACTTCACCAGTACACAATTATTCATGTGCTAAAATTCCTCTTGCACCCCTTAGATTTATACATATTAAAAAGAAAATGAACATGATTATAAAATGAGCCAAAGATATGAACAGAAACCCTACTAAATAATATGCATAGATGGAAAACAGTCATACAAAAAGTTGTTCTCAACATCATATTATTATCAAACTGTATATTGTATATTAAACAATAGTAAGATTCCTCTACAAAACTATTAGAATTGCTAAATCCAAAATGCTGACAGATTGGCAGTTTTCTACAAAACTTTTACTCTTACTGTAAAATCCAATAATCACACTTCATTGTATTCACCCAAATGTTTTGAAACCTTGTATCCACACAAAAATGTGCACATGAATATTTACAGCAGTTTTATACATAATTGTCAAAAAATGGAAGCAACCAAGATATCCTTCAGTATGTAAATGTATAAACAAACTGTTGTACATTCGGAAAATGGAGTATTATTCAGTGATAAAAACAGATGAGCTATCAAGCCATGAAAAACCACAGAAGACCGTAAATCTTATTAGTAAGGGAAAGATACCAATCTGAAAAGCCTACATATTTCATGACTCCAATTCTATGACATTCTGGAAAAGAAAAAAATCCATTGAACACGTGCACGTATGTGTCAGTGTGCGTCTGTTTTCCTTTGTGTGCCTGTGCATCTAAACTGACATGTATCTTGTACAGTATTTAAATTTCATGCAAAAAATAAAAAATAAACTAGCATGTATCACATGAAGAAAAGAAAAAAAAAAAAAAAACAAAAAAAAAACACTGAACAGTAGAAAGATAAATGGTTGCCAGAAGTTGTGTGGGAGGGAGGGATGATTAGGCAAACCTCAGAGAATTTTTACGGCAGAAAAACTAATTGGTATGACACTACAGTGGTGGATACCTGTGATTATATATTTTCCAAACCTATAGAATGCATAATATTAAAAGTACAACCTAATATACACTATAGATTTTGGGTGATAATCATGTGTAGAAGCAGGTTCAGCTATGTAACAAATGCCCCACTATTTTGTTGGCTGTTGATGGTGGAGAGGCTGTGTATGTTTGCAGGCATGGAATATATAGGAACTCTCTATACTTTCCACTCAAGTTTTGCTGAGAACTTAAAACTGCTCTTAAAATATGTAGTCCTTAAATTATTAATAAAATCATGTAAAAATATATATAATGATAAAGCAAATCAAAAGAAAACTTCAGTAGCAATTTTAATAATAAGGGAAACATGGTTCAAAAAAGAATATTACTGAGATTTTTTTAAAGTCATTTCATATTGAGAGAGGGGTTGATTAATTGGAAGGATATAATTTTAATTATGTATGTTCCTAATGACAGAGCTTTAAAGTAGATGGAACAAAAACTGACAGAACTACAAGGAAAAATAGTCCAAAAAGTTGTAATCAAAACCTCAATACTTCTCTATTAAATAATTGTCAGAAAAGGTAAACAAAAATTTATCAGAGATATGGTATACCTGAAGAACACTATGAACCAGTTTGATGTAATTGACATTGCAGAACACTTTGACCAAAAAAAAAAAAAAAAAAAAAAACAGAAAAAAATCAGATAATTCCTTGTTAAAATGCACAAAGCACCTTTCCCAAGTCAGAACATATTCTGGGCTACACAGCAAGTCTCAATACATTTAAAATTATTCAGTTACACAGATATTGTACACAAATGTACATATCAGTTTTATTGTAATAGCCAAAAACTGAAAACAACCTAAATTTCTCTGAAATGAACTGATAACCTAAATATGGTATATACATGCAATGGAATATTAATCAGCAATAAAAATGAATACACTATTGATACACACAACATGACAAATACGAAAATAAGTATTCTGAAAGAAGCCAGATCAAAAAGAGAGTACATATGTTATTATTCCATTTACAGAAAACCCTAGAAAATGTAAATAAATAATTATAGATACTTATTAGTGGTTGTCTGGGGATGATAGACGTGCGGAAGGAAGGGAGTGATATCAAGGGACAAGTAAACATTGGAGGCATATGGTCACCATCTTAATAGTGATGGCCTTTTTACTGTTGTATACAAATGTCAAAACTCTTCAAACTCTACACTTAAATATGGACATGTTATTAAATATCAATTGCACTACAATAAAGTCATTTTAAAATCTGAAAAGTCAAATAGAATGTCTCTTAACCTAACCTCAATATCCTTATTTTGAAAATCTAAAAATATTTTAATAATTTAACTTTCAGTGCGTAATTGTTCAGGGCCTCAATTAATCACAGCTATTGAAACACATCAATTAGCTGACCAAGAGTACCTGCCTACTTGGACAATATCGGTGTGCATTAGGGCACTCCATTCATATCAGAGGTTTTTGTTGATGGTCATATGTCACACCAAATAGGATATGATTTATCTTGCAATAAGAACTAAAATGTTAATTTAATTTGATGCTATAGATCAAGATCAAGTTACAGATCAACATTGCGGAAGACATATCCTTAATACTTATAGGTCAAATAAAGAATAAATAATGTGATTATTCTGTATTGCACGCCTGATATAAAATATCTCATAATACCCTACAAATGTACCCACCTACCATGTACCCACAAAAATTAAAAATTAAAAATAAAGTGAATAATCATTTTAAAACCACTAATTTTAATGTTTGGCTGATTTAGATGAAGTTTTTCTTGTCTCTTTGTTCTGATTTCTAACATATGTAACAATTGCTATCACTTTTAACAAGGAAATCCCAGAGACATCAAAGGTAAATTATTTCTATGATTCCTGTTCTGCTGAGATGTAGAATAGGAAAATTACACTCAAGGGACCACTTCAGTTGGTGAATATATGCCAGGCTGAGGGAAAGTACTTCCACAAATATTGTTTCCACTCAACAGTGGATACATCTCAAACACATATCAGAAGAAAACACAAAAAGAGACATTGATCTAAGAGAAAATTTGTGTTAGTCATTTCATCTCTCTGATTCTCTTTTTTATGATACTAAGTCTTAAAATATTTTTATGTATCTGTTTCATGCATGCCCACAATGCTTGCAGTTGATAATGAATTTTTTAGTATTTTATATTTTCAGAAGATAATTCACAGGCTTTCTCCTCCTATCCTATTCCTACTGGAATTTCCATGATCTCTCTTCAACAGCAGTGCACACACCGACATAATGCACTGCCTCTGAGATACTCTTACATCTGCTTTTGGAAATCTCTGTTCTTTGCTGGCTACTCTAAGTAGCTTCCAGCAATCCTTTTTCAACTGATTCCTCCCATTTAAGAGGATAATATTTTTCATCTTAGAGAAAGTATAGTATGCAAGATAACTTTTAGCATAGAAATAGAAGTAAAAATCATTGCACATTGAATAAGTGAAATTAGTGCAGATATAGGACAAAAACTCTGCAGCTACTTCTTCCACTGAAATCAGGAACCCTTCAAAGTCATGCAGAGTTGAAATTCTTCCACTCATCAAGAGTTGAAATTCTTCCATGTAATTAAAAGAAACCCCTATTTCCTCTTCTAGGTCTTTTAAAAATCATATTTATAACCCCTCCTTGGAAAGGAAGATTAAGGGTGAAGAAGTTGTTACACTCCTAGAAAACAGCAGACATGTCTGCTATGTTCTTCACAATATCCCATAGGGTTGTTGAATATAGGTATGTTAATTTAGAGAAAATATAAATGGTAGATATTTTAAAGAAAGTTTATCATATGTATTTTGCGTATGGAAAGTGCTCAGCTGTGCAATAGACTTGTTGCCAAAAAGCTTTGCAAACTACTGCTTTAAAATCAACCTTAATGAAGAGATAGGGGAAATAATATTTACGCAACAAACGCTGAATACCAAAAGAGTTTCAGTGGTTTGTATGTTTTCTGATTCATCTTCACAACAAATCTATTAGATGAGTGTCCTCTTTTCACAGATGAGGAAATTGACACAGAAGTAGGTTTAGCTCAAGGTCACATGGCAGACAAGGTCTGACCAAAAAGTGTACATATATTCAACTAATTCAACTAAATTTTGGTTAATATTAATAGAGTAATAGAGTTCACTAATATGAAAAGTTAACAATTTCAAAACTGGTAAAGAAAGCGGTATTATTTCTCAATGATGAATTGTTCCCTAGGAATGTACATGTTCATCTTTTAGCAAATACCTCTCTTGGATACAGTTGGAGTCCTGGTTTCCCTATTAGCTATCTTCTCTGTCACTTATTCAACAGGTACAGAACTAATTACTGAAAACTTATCTGAAAAAGTTTGTGCTGATAAGATAAAGAGTTTCAAGAAGAAACATCAGATTGTTCAAGTTTCTCAGGAAGCGTGAATCTATTGGGAATAATATCAGAATATTTTCTTTACAAATTAGGTAAATCTAATCTATTATGGATATATTACTGTTTGTAAATTGTTACACTACTATCATATGTCTATTTACCCATAGCAAACAAAGGCAATACCTGATTTCCCTTAGGAGAATTTTCTTTCTTGTTGTTAATTTATGTCTCTGAGTCCTCAGAAAAAGGGAAAGGGAAACTCGTGCTCGTGATGCAGTAATGATTTTCATTCCTCCCCTGTGCTCATTAGCAACACCTTGGAGATTTCAAATGATAAAAGAACACAAAACACACAAAAACTGAAACAATGCCAATGGAGAGAAATAATAAATAGAAAAGGAAAATTGGTAATTATCTTTCCACCATCCAACTTGAGAAGCATTGTCACTTAGGGATCAATGTAAGCAGTATCACTGCTATATTTAAAGATTAATAATCAATAATTGCTGAAGTTTTAACCTCATGTTCCTTCAGCACTAACACTCAAAGATACAGTTTGCTTATATATATATGCAATCTATTCTCATCTTACAAATGTAGATTAAGTTTCTATGCTTGAGAGTCAGGAAATGCTAATATTTCAAAGTCTAGGGATTTCCTAGCATACATTCATATAATTGAAGACAAATATTTTCTATTGATAAGCTTGAGTTATAAAGAGCCTCTCTGCAAAATTCATCAGTTGAGATTCTGAGGTTGAATTGCCTTTGAGGTTGTTTAATCTCTTTCTAGACGTCACTCCACTGATATATTGTAAATCAATTTTATTTACTAAATAAGTTATATTATACTGTAGGTTTAAATTAATGATCAATTATGTGTCTAGTTTTGCATGCAAATTATTATGCCAAGATATTTAGCATATGGTTTTCCATATAGCTTGTCTCCTAAAGGTTATCCCACCACATATTTTAGAAACGTAATAAACAAATTTAGTTTTACAATGTCTTATAGACGAGATTCAATTGAGGATTGAGTAAACCATTACACATAGCACAGATATTGTGGATTCAATTCCAGACCACTGCAACTAAGTAATTATCATTATGAAGTGAGCCGTAGGAATTTTTTGGTTACCCAGTGCCTTCAACAAGTTGTCCTATTTTTGCTGGTGGAGGGTCTTGTCTCAATGTTGATGACTTCTAACTAATCATGATGGTAGTTGCTGAAGGGAGCCTGTGGCAGTTTCTTTTTTTTTTTTTTTTTAATTTATTTATTATTATCATACTTTAAGTTGTAGGGTACATGTGCATAACGTGCAGGTTTGTTACATATGTATACTTGTGCCATGTTGGTCTGCTGCACCCATCAACTCGTCATTTACATC
>NC_037675.1:20888875-20941350 GCF_003255815.1 Theropithecus gelada | reverse complement strand
TGGATATTAGCCCTTTGTCAGATGAGTAGATTGCAAAAATTTTCTCCCATTCTGTAGGTTGCCTGTTCACTCTGATGGTAGTTTCTTTTGCTGTGCAGAAGCTCTTTAGTTAGTTTGCTGCATTGATTGACTCTTCTTTTCACAAAAGATTTATATATAGCATGTGATGCTGTTTGATAGTATTTTACCTGCATTAGAAATTCTTTCAAAATTGGAGTCAATCCTCCCAAACCCTGCCACTGCTTTATCAACTAAGTTTATGTAATATTCTTAATCCTTTCTTGAAATTTTACAGTGTTCATAGCATCTTCACCAGGAGTAGACTCCATCTCAAGAAACCAGTTTATTTGCTGATTCATAAGAAATAACTCCTCATTCATTAAAGTTTTATGAGATTGCAGCAATTCAGTCACATCTTCAGGCTTCACTTCTAATTCTCTTTTTCTAATATTTCCACCATATCTGCACTTACTTCTTCGACTGAAATCTTGAATCCTTCAAAGTCATCCATGAGAGCTGAAATAAATTTCTTCCCAACTCCTGTTACTGTTGACATTTGACCTCTTCTTATGAACCATGAATGTTCTTAATGGAATCTAGAATGGGGACTTCTTCCCAGAATGGTTTCAATTTACTCTCCCTAAATTAATCAGAGGAATCACTGTATATGGCAGCTATGCCCTTACAAAATATATTAATTAAACAATAAGACTTGAAAGTCAAAATTTCTCCTGATCCATGGGGTGCAGAATAAATGTTGTGTTAGCAGGCATGAAAACAACATTAATCTCTGTGTGCATCTCAACCAGAGCTCTTGGGTGTCCAAGTGCATTGTCAATGAACAGAAATATTTTGAAAAGAATCTTTTTTCTGAACAGTAGATGTCAAAAATGGACTTAAAATATTCAGTACACTATGCTACAAACAAACGTGCTATTATCCAGGCCTTGTTTTCATATTTATAAAAATGAGCACAGGCAGAGTATATTTTCATAATTCTTAAAGGCCCTAAGGATTTTCAGAATGCTAAATGAGCATCGGCTTCAACTGAAAGTCACCAGTTGCATTAGCCCTAACAGGAGAATCAGCTTGTCCTTTGAAGCTTTGAAGCCAGGTATTGGCTTCTCCTCTCTAGCTATGACAGTCCTACATTGAATCTTCTTCCAATTTAAGTCTGTTTTGTCTGCACTGAAAATCTGTTGTTTAGTGTAGCCAAATTCATCAGTTATCTTAGCTAGATCTTCTGGATAACTTGCTGCAGCTTCTACATTAGCACTTGCTACTTTACCCTGCACTTTTATTTTATGGAGATAGCTTCCTTCCTTAAACCTTATGAACCAATCTCAGCTAGTTTCCAATTTTTTTTCTGTAGCTTCCTCACTTCTCTCATCCTTCATAGAACTGAAGAGAGTTAGGGCTTTGCTGTGGATTAGGCTTTGGCATAAGGGAATGTTATAGCTGACTTGATCTTTTTTATAGACCACTAACACTTACTCAATACTAGGAATAACAATGTTTTGCTTTTATTTTTATTTTTTTATCATTTCTGTATGCACTGGAATAGCACTTTTAATTTCCTTCCAAAACTTTGTCTTTGTATTCACAACTTGGCTGTTTGGCACAAGGAGGCTTACCTTTTGGCTTATCTTGGCTTTCAATGTGCCTTCTTCTCTAAGCTTAATTATTTCTAGCTTTTTTTTTTTTTTTTTTTTTTTTTTTTTTTCTGAGATGGGGTCTTGCTCTGTTGCCAGGCTGGAGTGCAGTGGCACGATCTCAGCTCACTGCAACCTCTGCCTCCTGGGTTCAAGCAATTCTCCTGCCTCAGCCTCCTGAGTAGCTGGGACTACAGTTGCATGCTACCATGGCAGGCTAATTTTTTGTATTTTTGTATTTTTTTTTTTTTTTTTTTTTGAGACGGAGTCTCACTGTGTCACCCAGGCTGGAGTGCAGTGATCGGATCTCAGCTCACTGCAGGTTTCGCCTCCCGGGTTTACGCCATTCTCCTGCCTCAGCCTCCCGAGTAGCTGGGACTACAGGCACCTGCTACCTTGCCTGGCTAGTTTTTTTTGTATTTTTTTTAGTAGAGACAGGGTTTCACCGTGTTAGTCAGGATGGTCTTGATCTCCTGACCTCATGATCTGCCTGCCTTGGCCTCCCAAAGTGCTGGGATTACAGGCGTGAGCCACCGTGCCCGCCTCTAGCTCTTAATTTAAAGTAAAATACATGCAACTCTTCCTTTTACTTGAACACTTAGAGGCCACTGCAGGATTATTAATTGGCCTAATTTCAATGTTGTTGTGTCTCGGGGAATAGCCAGGCCTAAACAGAGAAAGAGGAAGAAATAGCCAGTTGGTGGAGCAGTCAGAACACACACAACATTTATCAACTAAGTCTTATATGGGCACAGTTTGCAATGCCCCCAAAACAATTAGAAGAGTAACATCAAAGATCATAGATTACAGATCACCACAGCAGACAATACAATATTGTAAAAGTTTGAAATATTGTAAGAATTACCAAAACGTGACACAAAGACACAAAGTGAGCACATGCTATTGGAAAAATGATGCTAATAGACTTGCTTGACACAGAGTTGCCACAAACAGTGAATTTGTTTAAAAAAAAAAAAAAGCAATGTCTGAAAAATGCAATATAATGAAATTAAATAAAAGGAAGAATGTCTGTACAGAGAAATTATGTTGTGTATTATGTCATTTGTACTGAATTTCAGTATCAGTTTACATTCACCTTCCTAAGTTGATGACCTAATTATAATTATTTACTGTAATAATTGTGGTTGGTGTTCCACCTACATTCTTTTCACAGCATTAGTGGACTGAAGTTAATCCAGGTGACACTACTACCTTCTTAAACCTTACTCGGAGTTCTGATTTCCTCACCCCCTTTTTATGAGAGTAGCCTCTCAGTAAAGCATTTGAATAACTATCTCATTTCAGGTTCTGTTTCTTGGAAAGTCAATCTTAGGCAGTCAGCTTCTCTTTTGGTCATAATACTATATATATTTGGCCAACATTTCTCTTCACAATTATGCATTTCACTCTCAAATATAGATGCTAAATTTCAACGTGAACACGACTTTTCAAAAATTAAATACACTGTGTCATCCCACTAACTAATAATCTATTTTTCTATCTTCATTATTTTAGAAGACACACTGAATAAAATGGATGAAGGAAATCAGTCGGTAGTGTCAGAATTTGTGCTTCTGGGACTTTGCCACTTACGGAATACTCAGGTCTTACTTGTGATGACATTTTTAATGTTTTACCTGATTATTGTATCTGGAAATACTGTCATCATGATCTTAATCATCACTGATTCCCATCTCCATTCCCCCATGTACTTCTTATTGGCCAGCCTGTCCTTTGTTGATATGTGGCTTTCTTCAATTACCATTCCTAAGATGATAGCAGCCTTTCTTAAGGAGAGTAAGACCATTTCCTTTGTAGGCTGCATGTCCCAGATCTTCTTTGCACATTTTATTGCAGGGTTTGAGATGGTGCTACTGGCGGTAATGGCCTATGACCGCTATGTGGCAATCTGCAAACCACTCCACTACTCCACCATTATGAGCCTGTGAATGTGCATTTGGTTGGTGGTGACTTCCTGGATCATTGGCTTTGTCCATTCCATGAGCCAAATGGTTATGATTGTTCAGCTGGCTTTCTGTGGTCCCATGGAAATAGACAGCTTCTTCTGTGATACACCACTGGAAATCAAGCTTGCCTGCATGGATTCCCATAATTTATACATTTTCATGAATCTTGACTGTGGGGTTCTGGCCGTAACATGCTCTGTTCTAGTACTGACATCTACATGTATATTCTTCTCACTGTACATCGAGGCTCTAAAACTGGGGCTTCTAAGGCACTCTCTACCTGCACTGCCCACATCACAGTGGTGGTGCTCTTATTTGGGCCCTCCATCTTCATCTACGTGGGGCCACTTAGCATCATCTGGGTGAACAAATTTCTTGCTGTGTTTTATCATGTTTTTACACCTCTCCTAAATCTAGCCATTTATACCCTGAGAAAAAAGAGATAAAATATGCTTTGACGAGGTTCAGAAGCTACTACATGGAACGCAAGGGAAATATTTAATGCCTAGAAGCCTAATGATCCTTCATTATGGAAGGAATTATCCAATCTGTCTTCCTATGCCTTCAACTATGTTTAATTATATAAAAATTGTTTTTACAAAAGCATGCCTCCATCCTGCTGAATAGTATCTTAATACACTTATCTTGAATTTTCTCCTAATTTCATTTGGAAGAAAAATGTGTCAGTAACATTGGCACCTTCAAAATGTTCACGTACATATTGTCAAAAGGCAATGAAACGGTTTTTCCATTTCATCCTAGCATCCTACCCAAATACGAATGGGAAAAACAAAAAATAAAAAATAAAAATAAAGAGAGGATAAAAGAGATTACTCTTACTTAGATTTCACTAACTCAATAAACGTTTTTAAAACATTAAAACTTAATGCTATTTCTCTGTTATTTCAGTTTCAATAACTAACATTTATTCTTTAAATGTATTCAGTGTAAACTTATAAAATATAATCTTCCTGAGGCCTGGAGTCATGTCTTAAATGGTTAATTATGAAACTGCAATGTTTAATATACTACTGTGATTAATATATACCAGATAGTAATTATATTTCAATAAAATATTAGAGGTCAATTATTCTTTTAAAATATTCATAACATTTATTTGTCAAGGTGTTATTTAAGTACAGTTTTTGCATTAAAAAGAATTCCTAAAGTTTCAAATCATAAATTATGTTTACTTTCTGTCTTCTAGAATTAGTAACTAAGTCAATTGAAAGAATAATTCAATTGTAGTTGTAAGAATCAACAGTAAAAGGCCTAAAGCATAAGTATGGCACAAATTCAGTTTTTGTTTATTTTAACGTGGAATCAAAATACAAAACACAGTGGCAGGGTAAAAATAAAGTTATTATGCTTGACTGCCAACTCTGTGTCATCATGTTATAGTATTACCTTAAGTACTTTTATTATTATCTCCAAATTTTGAGTGAGTGTATGAGACTCAAAAATGTGAATTGAATTTTCTCAAAGTAGCACATCTTTATTTCTTCTTTATTTAAAGCATGTGGAGATAAAATTTATTTCAAAGACTATTCCTTTATTAAACAATACTATATAGTGCAACAGAAAATGTCCACCAGTCAGAATGGCTATTATTAAAAACTCGAAAATAACACAGTCTGGCAAGGTTGCAGAGAAAAGTGAATGCTTATACACTGCTGGTGGGACTGTAAATTAGTTCAGCCATTGTAGGAAGCAATGTGTTGATTCCTCAAATAACTTGAAACAGAATTGCTATTCAACCCAGTAACCCCATTATTGAGTAGATACCCAAAAGAATAAAAATTGTTCTGCCATAAATACACATGCATGCCTATGTTCGTTGTACCACTATTCACAATAAGAAAGCCATGGAATCAACCTAAATGTCCCAAAATGGTAGACTGGATAAAGAAAATGTGGTACATATACACCATGGAATACTATACAGTCATGGAAAAGAATGAGATCATGTTCTTTGCAGCAACATAGATGGAGCTGGAGACCATTATCTAAGCAAACTAATGCAGGAATAGAAAACCAAATGTCACATGTTTTCACTTACAAGTGGGAACTCAACAATGAGAACACATGACACAAAGAGGGGAACAACAGACATGGGCCTACTTGAGGGAGGATGACTGGAGGAGAGAGAGTATCAGAAAATATACCTATTGGGGTGGAGCAAGATGGCCGAATAGGAACAGCTCCAGTCTACAGCTCCCAGCGCGAGAGACACAGAAGACAGGTGATTTCTGCATTTTCAACTAAGGAACACAGCTCATCGCCAGCAATGGATCAAAGCCGGATGGAGAATGACTAACGAGATGAGAGAAGAAGGCTTCAGTCCATCAAACTTCTCAGAGCTAAAGAAGAATTACGTACCCAGCGCAAAGTAACTAAAAGTCTTGAAAAAAGAGTGGAAGAATTGATAACTAGAATAATTAATGCAGAGAAGGCCATAAACGAACTGACAGAGATGAAAACCATGACACGAGAAATACGTGACAAATGCACAAGATTCAGTAACCGATTCGATCAACTGGATGAAAGAGTATCAGCGATTGAGGATCAAATGAATGAAATGAAGCGAGAAGAGAAACCAAAAGAAAAAAGAAGAAAAAGAAATGAACAAAGCCTGCAAGAAGTATGTGATTATGTAAAAAGACCAAATCTACGTCTGATTGGGGTGCCTGAAAGTGAGGGGGAAAATGGAAACAAGTTGGAAAACACTCTTCAGGATATCATCCAGGAGAATTTCCCCAACCCAGTAGGGCAGGCCAACATTCAAATTCAAGAAATACAGAGAACGCCACAAAGATACTCCTCGAGAAGAGCAACTCCAAGACACATAATTGCCAGATTCACCAAAGTTGAAATGAAGGAAAAAATCTTAAGGGCAGCCAGAGAGAAAGGTCGGGTTACCCACAAAGGGAAGCCCATCAGACTCACAGCAGATCTCTCGGCAGAAACTCTACAAGCCAGAAGAGAGTGGGGGCCAATATTCAACATTCTTAAAGAAAAGAATTTTAAACCCAGAATTTCATATCCAGCCAAACTAAGTTTCATAAGTGAAGGAGAAATAAAATCCTTTACAGAGAAGCAAATGCTTAGAGATTTTGTCACCACCAGGCCTGCCTTACAAGAGACCCTGAAGGAAGCACTCAACATGGAAAGGAACAACCGGTACCACCCATTGCAAAAACATGCCAAAATGTAAAGACCATTGAGGCTAGGAAGAAACTGCATCAACTAATGAGCAAAATAACCAGTTAATATCATAATGGCAGGATCAAGTTCACACATAACAATCTTAACCTTAAATGTAAATGGACTAAATGCTCCAATTAAAAGACACAGACTGGCAAACTGATAAAGAGGCAAGACCCATCACTTTGCTGTATTCAGGAGACCCATCTCACATGCAGAGACATACATAGGCTCAAAATAAAGGGATAGAGGAAGATCTACCAAGCAAATGGAGACCCAAAAAAAGCAGGGGTTGCAATACTAGTCTCTGATAAAACAGACTTTAAACCATCAAAGATCAAAAGAGACAAAGAAGGCCATTACATAATGGTAAAGGGATCAATTCAACAGGAAGAGCTAACTATCCTAAATATATATGCACCCAATACAGGAGCACCCAGATTCATAAAGCAAGTCCTTAGAGACTTACAAAGAGACTTAGACTCCCATACAATAATAATGGGAGACGTTAACACCCCACTGTCAACATTAGACAGATCAACAAGACAGATAGTAAACAAGGGTATCCAGGAATTGAACTCAACTCTGCACCAAGCGAACCTAATAGACATCTACAGAACTCTCCACCCCAAATCAACAGAATATACATTCTCAGCCCCACATCGCACTAATTCCAAAATTGACCACATAATTGGAAGTAAAGCACTCCTCAGCAAATGTACAAGAACAGAAATTATAACAAACTGTCTCTCAGACCACAGTGCAATCAAACTAGAACTCAGGACTAAGAAACCCAATCAAAACCACTCAACTACATGGAAACTGAACAACCTGTTCTTGAATGACTACGGGGTACATAACAAAATGAAGGCAGAAATAAAGATGTTCTTTGAAACCAATGAGAACAAAGATACAACATACCAGAATCTCTGGGACACATTTAAAGCAGTGTGTAGAGGGAAATTTATAGCACTAAATGCTCACAAAAGAAAGCTGGAAAGATCTAAAATTGACATTCTAACATCACAATTAAAAGAACTAGAGAAGCAAGAGCAAACACATTCAAAAGCTAGCAGAAGGTAAAAATAACTAAGATCAGAGCAGAATTGACGGAGATAGAGACAAAAAAAAACCCTTTGAAAAAGCAATGAATCCAGGAGTTGGTTTTTTGAAAAGATCAACAAAATTGATAGACCACTAGCAAGACTAATAAAGAAGAAAAGAGAGAAGAATCAAATAGATGCAATAAAAAATGATAAAGGGGATATCACCACCAACCCCACAGAAATACAAACTACCATCAGAGAATACTATAAACACCTCTACGCAAATGAACTAGAAAACCTAGAAGAAATGCATAATTTCCTGGACACTTACACTCTCCCAAGACTAAACCAGGAAGAAGTTGAATCCCTGAATAGACCAATAGCAGGCTCTGAAATTGAGGTAATAATTAATAGCCTACCAACCAAAAAAAAGTTCAGAACCAGATGGAGTCACAGCCGAATTCTACCAGAGGTACAAGGAGGAGCTGGTACCATTCCTTCTGAAACTATTCCAATCAGTACAAAAAGAGAGAATCCTCCCTAACTCATTTTATGAGGCCAACATCATCGTGATACCAAAGCCTGGCAGAGACACAACAAAAAAAGAGAATTTTAGACCAATATCACTGATGAACATCGATGCAAACATCCTCATAAAATACTGGCAAACTGGATTCAGCAGCATATCAAAAAGCTTATCCACCATGATCAAGTGGGCTTCATCCCTGCGATGCAAGGCTGGTTCAACATTGCAAATCAGTAAATGTAATCCAGCATATAAACAGAACCAAAGACAAAAACCACATGATTTTCTCAAGAGATGCAGAAAAGGCCTTTGACAAAATTCAACAGCCCTTCATGCTAAAAACTCTCAATAAATTCGGTACTGATGGAATGTATCTCAAAATAATAAGAGCTATTTCTGACAAACCCACAGCCAATATCATACTGAATGGGCAAAAACTGGTAGCATTCCCTTTGAAAAGTGGCACAAGACAGGGATGCCCTCTCTCACCACTCCTATTCAACACAGTGTTGGAAGTGCTGGCTGGGGCAATCAGGCAAGAAACAGAAATAAAGGATATTCAGTTAGGAAACAAATTGTCCCTGTTTGCAGATGACATGATTGTATATTTAGAAAACCCCATTGTCTCAGCCCAAAATCTCCTTAAGCTGATAAGCAACTTCAGCAAAGTCTCAGGATACAAAATTAATGTGAAAAATCACAAGCATTCTTATACACCAAAAACAGACAAACAGAGAGCCAAATCATGAATGAACTTCCATTCACAATTGCTTCAAAGAGAATAAAATACCTAGGAATCCAACTTACAAGGGATGTAAAGGACCTCTTCAAGGAGAACTACAAACCACTGCTCAGTGAAATAAAAGAGGACCCAAACAAATGGAAGAACATACCATGCTCATGGATAGGAAGAATCAATATCGTGAAAATGGCCATACTGCCCAAGGTAATTTATGGATTCAATGTCATCCCCATTAAGCTACCAATGACTTTCTTCACAGAATTGGAAAAAAAAACTGCTTTAAAGTTCATATGGAACCAAAAAACAGCCCTCATTGCCAAGACAATCCTAAACTAAAAGAACAAAGCTGGAGGCATCATACTACCTGACTTTAAACTATACTATAAGGCTACAGTAACCAAAACACCATGGTACCGGTAGCAAAACAGAGATATAAACCAATGGAACAGAACAGAGCCCTCAGAAATAATACCACACATCTACAGCCATCTTATCTTTGACAAACCTGAGAAAAACAAGAAATGGGGAAAGGATTCCCTATTTAATAAATGGTGCTGGGAAAATTGGCTAGCCATAAGTAGAAAGCTGAAACTGGATCCATTCCTTACTCCTTATACAAAAATTAATCAAGATGGATTAGAGACTTAAATGTTAGACCTAAAACCATAAAAACCCTAGAAGAAAACCTAGGTAATACCATTCAGGACATAGGCATGGGCAAGGACTTCATGTCTAAAACACCAAAAGCAATGGCAACAAAAGCAAAAATTGACAAATGGGATTTAATTAAACTAAAGAGCTTCTGCAAAGCAAAAGAAACTATCGTCAGAGTGAACAGGCAACCTACAGAATGGGAGAAAATCTTTGCAATCTACTCATCTGACAAAGGGCTAATATCCAGAACCTACAAAGAACTCAAACAAATTTACAAGAAAAAAACAAACAACCCCATCAAAATGTGGGCAAAGAATATGAACAGACACTTCTCAAAAGAAGACATTTATACAGCCAACAGACACATGAAAAAATGCTCATCATCACTCGCCATTAGAGAAATGCAAATCAAAACCACGATGAGACACCATCTCACACCAGTTAGAATGGCAATCATTAAAAAGTCAGGAAACAACAGGTATTGGAGAGGATGTGGAAAAATAGGAACACTTTTACACTGTTGGTGGGACTGTAAACTACTTCAACCAAAAAAAAACAACCAGTGTGACAATTCCTCAAGGATTTAGAACTAGAAATACCATTTGACCCAGTCATCCCATTACTGGGTATATACCCAAAGGATTATAAATCATGCTGCTATAAAGACACATGCACACGTATGTTTATTGCGGCACTATTCACACTAGCAAAGACTTGGAATCAACCCAAATGTCCATCAGTGACAGACTGGATTAAGGAAATGTGGCACATATACACCATGGAATACTATGCAGCCATAAAAAAGGATGAATTTGTGTCCTTTGTAGGGACATGGATGCAGCTGGAAACCATCATTCTCAGCAAACTACTGCAAGAACAGAAAACCAAACACCGTGTGTTCTCACTCATAGGTGGGAATTGAACAATGAGATTACTTGGACAAAGGAAGGGGAACATCACACATCGGGGTCTATTGTGGGAGGGGGAATAGGGGATGGATAGCATTAGGAGATATACCTAACGTTAATAACAAGTTAATGGGTGCAGCACACCAACATGGCACATGCATACATACGTAACAAACCTGCACTTTGTGCACATGTACCCTAGAACTTAAAGTATAATTGAAAAAAAAAAAAGAAAAGAAAAGTTGCATGCTTAAGGACATTGTCAAAAACCATGAAGGTGGAAACCGTAGACCTTCCAGCAATCAAGAAGGTGCTGGAAGCTCTGCAATAGTGGTAGCTACAAGCTAAACAGTGGAAAAGAAGAAATTTCAAGGAGAGACCCACCTGAAAATTCTTCTGAGATTGCAATCAACCAAGGGGATAGAAAGCCTGTTAGATGTGCTAGGCTGCACCCACTCAGGAGTAATGAGTAGGACATGAAGCAGACATGAAGGCATCTTCAAAGCCACACATAAATCGAATGAAAGGTAAAGATTCATAGGCACCAGGATGTAAGCACAACCTCCGAACAAACACTGGCTGCAAAACAACTTACTCTAATCTAGAGACAACTCCTAGGAAGACAACGTATTTTTAAAATTACTCATATCCAAAGAAGCCTGGAAGTTTCTGTGCATGCTTAATTTCAAACATGATGCCATTTATTTCTAAGCAATGCTTTTAATTTCACACATTTTACAAATTAAAATTGAAATGCTGCCACCTACAAAATTAGATTTTATAGCTAATTACAGCATGACTACTTTTGTAGCAAAAATAAAAGGATGTCATGTATATATTGCCATATAATTTTTTTGATTCTCACGCTATTATTTGAAATGAATGTTTAAAAATCTGAGCTTGTCATTTTCTTTTTCTAAGTTTCAGAAGACTACATAATACACCATGCTGCTTATAAGCATCATTACTGCCAAAATGGTCAAGTCTAATAGGTACTTGCTTCATTTGGCACTTTAGTACAATCAACGCAGTTATTCATGATTCTGATACTTGCTAGTAATAAGATTATTGGTATCCCATTTCACATTGGCCAGGACCTTATGCCAGTAATAAATTTTAGTTATCTTACACCAGTAATAATCCTAACACTGTTTGTTCTTGGCAGAATAATTTATCCTATACCAGTAATAACCTAATTACTGGTATAACAAAACCAAGAAAATTTTCAAACTCCATATTTGAGGGTATGTGTTCTAGTACTAATTCTTCTCTTACAAATTTCTGTGTAGTTAGGGTTCAGTCAGGAAAGAGAAACTAAACCAGTGGTTTCACAAATTGTTTTTATTTAGAGATGGTAAACTAGGTATTAGAGAAGTAAAATGATAATCTTAAAAAAAAAAAACACTGAAAGGCCAGGCACAGTGGCTCATTCCTGTAATACCAGCACTTTGGGAGACCGAGGTGAGCAGATCACCTGAGGCCAGGAGTTTGATACCAGCCTGACCAACATGGCAAAAACTCTTCTTGACTAAAAATGCAAAAATTAGCCAGGCATGGTGGTGCATGCCTATAATCCCAGCTACTTGGGAGGCCGAGAGACAAGAATCACTTGAACCCGGGAGGCAGATGTTGTAGTGAGTCAAGACTGTGCTACTGCACTCCACCCTGGGCAAAAGAGCAAGACTCAAAAAAAAAAAAGAAAAGAAAAGAAAAGAAAAGAAAAGAAAAAAACACACACTGAGAGTTCATTTAAAAAGAAACAAAATACCCTCTAAGACTGAAGAAATACAGGGAAGAATGTTGTGTTTTTTTAAAACCTAGAAGCTTGGAGAAGGGCGCCATGTATCTGAAACTCAGACCTATAAAATGACAACAATAGCTGGTGCTAATATGTTACGAAAGAAGCACAAATTCTCTAAGTTAGCTTCTGAAAAACACCAGCTCATCCTGATGATATGTTAAGGATTAAATGCATAATTTGTGTAAAACTCTTAACAGTGTCTTATGCATTATAAACACACCCACACTACAAATGGATATCCTAAGAATATATGCTATTCTTAGTATAAAGTTTAAAATGTGATTTTGCCAAGAACAAAGCAACCTACATAATGTGGTTTCTACCTGCTAGCCTCATCTCATACCACCCTCCTCTTCATCACCTCATTTTTCCAAGGCCTAAACTATTTTTTAAAAAAGATTATATAGTCATAGAAGTATATAATATGCACCCAAAGAACATATTTAGTTGGTTATAGTAACATTTTTAAAATTTAATGTAGGCAATGATTTCCTCAAAATGACACCAGTCACAATCAACAAAAAATGAAACTTCAATAAAACTAAAAATTTTTGCACATCAAAAGACAATCAAGAAAGGGAAAAGATAACCCACAGATAGGAGAACCTATTTATAAATCATATATCTGGTAAGTGTCTTGTAGCGGGTTGAACGGGGCCCATCAGAAAGGTATGTTCATGTTCTCACTTTCTAAACTGCAAATGTGACCCTGTTTGGGAAAAATATTTGTTGAAGTAATTAAGAATCTTTAGGTGATTGGTCTGGAGAACTTGAGAGGGCTCTAAATCCAATGACAAGTGTCTGTACAAGAGAAAGAAGAGAAGACAATAATACAGAGAAGAAGGTCGTGTACAGCTGGTGGTAGAGGTTGTATTTATGCAACCAAAAGCCAATAAACACCTAAAGTCACCAGAAGCTTGAAGTGGCAAGAAAAACTTTTCCTGAGAACCTTTGGAGGGAGCCTGGCCCTGTCAACATCGGACTTCTAGCCTCCAGAAATGGGAAATAAGGAATTTCTGCTGTGTGAAGCTACCAAGTTTGCAGTAATTTGTTATGGCACCCCTAGAAAACCAGTACAGGTCTAATATGTAGACTATATAAATAACTCTTATAATTCAACAATACAAAGGCAACCCACTAAAAATGACCCAAATATTTAAATAGAGATTTCTCTGAAAAAGATATACAAATTGCCAACCAAGAAGCACATGGAGAGATGTTCAACATCCTTAGTCATATGGGAAGCTCATATCAAAACCACAGTGAGATATCACTTTACATCCACTATTCACCATTAATCAGCCATAATTAAAAATAAGAAATAATAAAATAAATATTGGTGAGTGTGAAGAAACAGAAGTAATAACCTGCTGCAGGTAAGAATGTAACATGCTGCAGTCACTGTGGAAAATAAATTGGCAGTTCCTCATTTTTAAACATAAAGTTACTATATGATCCAGCAATTCTACTAGTACATATATACCCAAGAGCATTGAAAACAGATGCTCAAAAAAAATTGTTCGGACAAATATTTTTAGCAGAACTATTCACAATAACAAAAGGTAGAACATCAGCTGATGAATGGATAAGCAAAAAGTGATATGTTCATATCGTAGAATACTATTGAGTCATAAAAAATGAATGGAATTCTGATACATGCTGAAATGTGGATGAATTGTCAAAAGATTATGCTAAGTGAAAGAAACAAGACATGAAAAAGGCCACATAGTATATGATTTGATTTATGTAAAATGTCCAGAATAGACAAACACATAGATGCAGAAAATGGATTAGTAGTATCACTTCACCTATTGAAGGACATCTTGGTTGTTTCCAAGATTCAGTAATTATGAATGATGGATCATTCAAAATTGAATGATTTATACATTTGTGTGCAAGGTTTTCTGTTGACATAAGTATTCAGCTCATTTGGGTGAATATCAAGGGGCATAACTGTTGGATCTTATTGTAAAAATGTTTGGTTTAATGAGAAACTGCTAAACTGTCTTCCAAAGTGGTTGTACCATTTTGCATTTCCATCAGTAGTGAATGAGAGTTCTTGTTGCTTTACATCCTTGCCAGCATTTGGTGCTGTCATTGTTATGTTTTGGCTGTTCTAATAGGTATGTAGTGGTATCTCTTAATTTGCAATTTGCTAATGATTTTTATGTCTTCCAAAGTGGTTGTACCATTGTGCATTTCCATTAGTAGTGAATGAGAGTCCCTATTGTTCCACATCCTTGCCAGCATTTGGTTCTGTCACTATTACGTGTTTTCATATGTTTTGGCTGTTATAATAGATATGTAGTGGTATCCCTTAATTGCAATTTCTTAATGATGTATGTTGTTGAGCATCTTTTCATATTCTTATTTACCATCTATTTGTATTCTTTAGTGAGTGCTCTAGTCAGGTCAGGTCATTCATTTTCTCATTGTTGAGTTTTAGGGGGTTTAAGAGTTCTTTGCAAAAAATTTCTCCAATTCTGTAAGTTACATGTTTACTCTGCTGATAGTTCCTTTTGTTGTGTAGAAGTTCTTTAATTTAATTAGCTATCATTTGTCAATTTTTGTTTTTGTTGCAATTGCTTTTGGCATCTCCATCATGAAATCTTTACCCATTCCAGTGTCCAGAATGGTATTGCCTAGGTTGTCTTTCAGAGTTTTTATAGTTTTGGGTTTTAACGTTCTAATATTCAGCATCTATAAGGAAATCAGACAAATTTACAAGAAGGGCAAACAAACCCATTAAAAATGAGCAAAGGACATGAACAGATGCTTCTCAAGAGAAGACATACATGCAACCAACAAGCATATGAAAAAAAAGTTCTACATCACTGATAATTGGAGAAATGCAAATCAAAATCACGATGAGACCATCTCACACCAGTCAGAATGGCTGTTATTAAAAAGTCAAAAAATCACAGATGCTGGTGAGGAAGCAGAGAAAAAGGAACACTTATACTATGTTGGTGGGAGTGTAAATTAGTTCAACTATTGTGGAAAACAGTGTGGTGATTCCTTGAAGACCTAAAAACAGAAATACCATTTCACTTAGCAATCCCATTACTGAGTATACACCCAAAGAAATGTAAATAATTCTGTCATGAAGACACATTCACACTTATGTTCATTGCAGCACTATTCACAATAGCAAAGACATGAAATCAGCCTAAATGCCTATCAACAGTAGACTGCATAAAGAAAATGTAGTACATATACACCATGAAATACTATGCAGGCATAAAAAAGAACAAAATCATATTCTTTTTGGAGCATGGATGGTGCTGCAGGCCATTATTCTTAGCAACCTAACAAAAGAACAGAAAAAAAAATACCGTGTGTTCTCACTCATAATTGGGAGCTAAATAATGAGAAGACATGGATATATATAGGGAAACAACAAATGCTCGGGCCTAATGGGGTGTGGAGACTGGGAGAGGGATATGATCTGGGAAAAATAACTAATGGGTAGTAGGCTTAATACCTGGTACTAATTTGTACAAAAAACCTTCTTGTCATGGGTTTACCATGTCCTGAGGCTGCATAGAGCAGGGGGGCCCTGGGCCCATCCATAAAATCATTTTTCCCTCCTAGGTCTGTGGGCCTGTGATGAGAGGGGCTGCTGGGAAAGTCCCTGACATGCCCTGGAGACATATTGCCCATTGTTATGGTGATTAACATTAAGTTCCTTGTTACTTAAGCAAATTTCTGCAGCAGGCTTGAATTTCTCCGCAGAAAAACAAAATGAGTTCTTCTTTACCATCACATCATCAGGCTGCAAATTTTCCAAACTTTTATGCTCTGCTTCCTCTTGAACACTTTGCCACTCAGAAATTTCTTCTGTCAGATACCCTAAATCATCTCTCTCAAGTTCAATGTTTCACAGATTTCTAAAGCTGGGGCAGAATGCTGCCAATCTCTTTGCTAAAGTATAGCAAGCGTCACCTTTCCTCCATTTCCCAAGAAGTTTCTCATCTCCATCTGAGACCACCTCAGTGTGGGCTTTATTGTCCATATCACTATCAGCATTTTGGTCAAAGCCATTCAACAAGTCTCTAGGAAGTTCCGAACTTTCCCACTTCTTCCTGTCTTCTGAGCCCTCTAAGTCCCTAGAAAGTTCCACACTTTCCCACGTTTTCCTGTCTTCTTCTGAGCCCTCTAAACTATTCCACCCTCTGCCTGTTACCCAGTTCCAAAGTCATTTTCACATTTTTGGGTATCTTTATAATAGCACCCCACTACCTTGGTACCAATTGTATTATTGTATTAGTCTGGTCTCACGTTGCTATGAATAAATACCAAACACTGGATACCGTAAAAGGAAAGAGATTTAACTGACTCAGTGTTCAGCATCGCTGGGGAGGCCTCCAGAAAATTACAATCATGGTGGAAGGTAAAGGAGAAACGGGCACCTTCTTCACAGAGTGGCAGGATGGAGTGAGTGCAAGCACAGGAAATGCTAGATGCTTATAAAACCATCAGATGTCATGAGACTCACTCACTATCATGAGAACAGAATTGGGGAACCTCCCCCATGATTCAATTACCTCCACCTAGTCCCGGCCTTGACACATGGGGATCATGATTCAAGGTGAGATTTGGGTGGGGACACAGAGCCAAACCACATCACCTGCCAAAATTGTTTTGTATAAATTTAAGGGGGACAAGTTCAGTTTTGATACATTAATATATTGCCTACTGGGAAAATCTGGGTTTCAGTGTAATTATCACCTTAATAGTGTATATTGTACTCATTTCTCATCCCTCACCCTCCTTCCACCTTCCCACTCTTCTAAATCGCCGATATCTGTTATTCCACATCTTATGCCATGTGTCCAGATTATTTAGCTCCCACTTTTAAGTGAGAACATGCAATATTTGACTGTTTCTTATTATTTCACTTACAACAATGGCCTCCAGTACCACCCATGTTGTTGTAAAAAAATATTTTTGTTATGGCTGAGTAGTATATATCACATTTTGTTTATCCAATCATCCATTGATGAACATTTAAGTAATTCCATATCTTTAATATTGTGAATAGCATTGTGATAAACATACAAGTGAAGGTATCTTTAATATAATGATTTATTTTCCTTTGGGTAGATACCCAGGTATGGGATTGTTGGACAAACGGTAGTTCTATCCTGTTAAAAAATTTAAATATTTTGGATGCTATTAGCTACATATAAATGTGGAATATGTGTTTCTTTCTAATGAGTTGGCCTTTGTACAACTGAGTAATACCTAGATTTTCTTTTATATAGTGATTGAATTTGATCTCTCATTTCATCCTTTTACTTTAAAATTTATTGTATTCCTTTTTTTGGGAATGGAGTGGGGAGAGAAGAGAATGCTGAGATAGACACCTATACTTATCCATCACTCTTTAATTTACCATCTGAATCGTGGGTCTTTTTCTTTTCTATTTATCTTTTTTCAAAATATGTCCCACTCTGTTTCCCAGGTCCAGGCTGGAGTGCTGTGACATGATCATGGCCCACTACAGCCTTGGTCTCCCGAGCGCAATCAATCCTCCACCTCGGCCTGCTGAGTAGCTAGGACTACATGCATAAGGCACCACACCCAGCAATTTATTTATTTATTTATTTATTTTGAGATGGAGTCTTGTTCTGTCACCAGGCTGGAGTGCAGTGGCATAACCACAGCTCACTGCAACTTCTGCCTCCCAGGTTCAAGCAATTCTCTTACCTCAGCCTCCCAAGTAGCTGGGACTACGGGTATGTGCCACCATGCCCAGCTAAAATTTTTTGTATTTTTAGTAGAGATGGGATTTCACCATATTGGGCAAGATGGTCTTGATTTCTTGACCTCGTGATCCATCCACCCCAGCCTCCCAAAGTGCTGGGATTACAGCCATGAGCCACAGTGCCCGGCCCTTATTGTATTCTTGTTTAAAACTAGATGCCTTTAAAAAGGATATTGTATAATCTTTCAAAAATCTAGTCGTGAAATACCTTTTAATTGGAGTACTGACTCTTTAATTTAATTATGAATATTATTGTATTTAAATACATCATTTTGGCATTTTTTGAAATCTTTTAAAATTCTTATTACTTCTTTTATTCTTACTTTTGCATAGACTTTTTTATTATTTAATTTTCCTTTTATTCTATTTTATTTGTATGTTCTTTTATTTATACACACTGAATTTGTTATAATTTACCTGAGAATATTATAATTAATTTTCTAAACAATTGAAAAAGGAGAATATTTCAATTTTGATTATACATTTGCACTTACTTTTATTGTTTTCAAAAAGTTCACTTTTACATTTATGTAAATCACATAATTTATTGTTTTATTACAATTTTGAGAATATACATCATTTTAACCCAATTTTTATAATTTCTGGTTCTCCTCCATTTTCCTGCAGTTTTATTTTTCCATTTGGCATCATTTCTTTTAGTCCAAAAAACTACCATTATTTGTAATGTAAAAAATCTTCTGGAAACAAATCCTTTTCTGAAAATATTTTACTTTGTCATTATTTATAAAAAACATTTTCCTATGTGTAGAAGTCTCAGTTGACAGTTTTTCTTTCCTTTTCATTACATCATATATATTTTATTTACTATCATTTTTGATCTCTGCTAACAAAATAAACTCACTAAATCATGGTGTATTCTCTTTTTGATGTGTCATTGAGTTCAGTTTGTTAGTATTTTGTTGAGGATTTCTGCATATAAATTTATTAGCAATACTGGTCTGTAGTTTCTTCTTTTGTTGTGTTCTTGTCTGGTCTTTGTATCAGGGTAATATTAGCCTGATACAATGCATTAGGGAAAATTCCCTCCTCCTCAATTTTTTGGAACAGCTTCAGGAGGATGAATATTATTTCTTCTTGTGTTTGATAGAATTTGATTCCTTTTTCTTTCTCCATTGTGTGATTTTTTTCTATAAGACCTGAGAGTTTTATACTCTCATGTGTTTTCTTTTTTTTTTTTTTTTTTTTAAATTTATTTATTATTATTATACTTTAAGTTGTAGGGTACATGTGCATAACGTGCAGGTTTGTTACATATGTATACTTGTGCCATGTTGGTCTGCTGCACCCATCAACTCGTCATTTACATCAGGTATAACTCCCAATGCAATCCCTCCCCCCTCCCCCCTCCCCATGATAGGCCCCGGTGTGTGATGTTCCCCTTCCTGAGTCCAAGTGATCTCATTGTTCAGTTCCCACCTATGAGTGAGAACATGCGGTGTTTGGTTTTCTGTTCTTGTGATAGTTTGCTAAGAATGATGGTTTCCAGCTGCATCCATGTCCCTACAAAGGACGCAAACTCATCCTTTTTTATGGCTGCATAGTATTCCATGGTGTATATGTGCCACATTTTCTTAATCCAATCTGTCACTGATGGACATTTGGTATTGTGCTTTTGTTTCCAAGTTTAGAACTTCTTCAAGAATTTCTTGTAGGTCTAGTCTGGTGACAGATTCCTTCATCATTTGCCTGTCTGGGAAGTAATTTATTTCTCCTTCATTTATGAAGCTTGATCTTGTTGTATTTAGAATTCTTGGCTAGCATGTTTTCTTTTTTTCCTTTCAGCATTTTAGTTATGCCATCTCATTCTCTTCTGACCTGTAAGGTTTCTGCTGAAAAATATTGCTGTTAGTCTAATGTGGTTACCTTTTTAAGTGACTGCAGGCTTTTCTAGTGCTGATTTTAGAATTCTTTCTTTCATTTTGAGTTTAGACAGCCTGATGATTATATTACATGGTGAGTGAGTGTGTGTGTGTGTGTGTGTGTGTGTGTATGATGTATTCACTGGAGTTTGTTGGTACTCTGGGATCTGGATGTCTAAATCTCTTGCTAGACTTGGGAAGTTTTCATTTATTATTTTATAAACTGCATTTTATAAGCCTTTTTATCTTTCTTCCTCCTCAAGAATACCAATAATTTGTATACTATATTACTTTAAGTAGTCCTAAATGTCTCAAAGGCTTTGTTTGTTCTTTTTATTCTTTTTTTTTTTTTTTGTCTGACTAAATTATTTCAAGAGACCTATCCTCATGTTCTAAAATTGTTTCTTCTGCTTGGTTGGTCTAGCCTATTGTTGAAGCTTTCAAGTGTATTTTGTATGTCCTTCAATAAATTTTTTTGTTTCACAATGTCCTTTTAAAATATGTATCTTTTTAAATTTCTCATTCATTTCCTAAATACATTTTCTGATTTCTTTGTATTGGTTTTCAGATTTATCTTACATCTCACTGAGTTTCTTTAAAATCAATACTTTGAATTCTTGATATGGTATTTCTAGAATTTCTCTTTGGCTAGAATCTATTGCTGGATAATTATTGTGTTCCTTTGAGTGTGTCATATAACCTTGCTTTTTAATGTTTCTTGTAACTTTACATTGATTTTTGCACATCTGGAGTGACAGTAACTTCTTATTTTCAAATTTACGTTCATTGGGGAGGGTCCTTTTTCTTGAAGACATGACTATGATGCTGGTTGGGTAGGGGCATTTGGTTTAGCTTCTTAGCACAGTAATGAATATTCTGTATAACTTCGTTGGCTATAAATAGCATTGGTGGTATGTGTGCTTTCCTTGGCTTATTATGGTATAGTGATTTGTGGGGCTGTGGTGAAGGTGTGCTAGGGACGGGAATGCCACATGGCCCTATCTTCAGATTTCAGTGGTAAAGGTGTTGGGCTAAGTGAGTCTATTCTTGTTATCTCGGACAATGTTTCCTCGTGTCTGCTTGGCAGTGGCAGGCAGGCTGATTCTTGAGCTTCTGGATGGATTTCTTGACTGCCAGTTGCAGTAGCAGTATATTGGGTGGGTGAGTGGGCTCTTGACTTCCTTGGCAGCCAGTGTGGCCTAGGCAATAGCAGTAGCAGTGGACACAAGATGCTCTTCAAGTTTTTGAGTTCTGTGCTCTTGTGTTAGCAGTGGTCCAGGCAAGTAGGTGACACTTTCAGTTAAGAGTCAGCGGCATGGTATTGGTAGGACATTTATGTCCTACCTCTGCTCCCCAAGAAAAGTGCTTCAGTTTCCCGGGTGGCATACTGGGATGTGGAACACTCAGGAATCTGAATCCCACACTGTCTCAAGGGTGGGTGGGGCAGTGATGCTGGGATTGGGGTTCCCACTTCCAGTGCCAGCAGCTGGAGCCCACACCATGCTCACTTCTCAGGCTGAGTTGTGGGAGCTCATTCCCTTTTCAAGCCCTGATTCTGCAAGCAATACCTGTTTTCCCTATTGGCTAGGAATGACATCACTGCTTCTAGGATCCTGCACAGTTTGCTAAAAGCTAGAGTCAAGAATGGCATCTTATGGTAGCCACTTAGGTTCCAAAAAGGTCATGTGACACCTCCTAGGCAGTTTCTTCTTATAATCTCCTGGTTGCTCCCTAAATTAGATTCAGGATTTGGGAGGGTCAAAATGCTCTTCCATGGGCTACACTGCATGATTACCTGGTAAGAAAGTGGACCACAGAAAGGCACTCACTCACTCTTTCACTGACTGGGATTTACTCCAGCATAACCAGCACGTCTTGGCAACGTGGCTGCTTGTTTTCTGTTTCCTAGATTTTAAAGTTTCCTTTCAGTTTCCTGTTGAATTCTCATGTTCCTCCTTGAATAATGTATTAAAAATATGATTGTCTACAACCCATTTTGGTTCATATAAGTGGATGAGGCATGCTGGAAATGCTTCTAGTCAGCATTTTGGGGGAAAATTTTTAACCACAAGTTGTATGTTTCTTAGAAATTTATCCATTTCTTCTGGACTCTCCAACTGGTTGGAATGTAACTGCTTATAGCAGTCTTTCATGATCCTTTGTATTTCTGCAGTATAAGTAGTAAGTTGCCTCTTTTGACTATAATTATATTCTTCAGAGTCAACTTTTTTTTTTTTCTTGGCTAGTATAGCCAAAGGTTTCTCAATTTTTTTCCTTTTTTTTTTTAAAAAAAGACTCAATTTCATTTATTTTTTTCTGTTGTCTTTCTAGTCTCTATTTCATTTAAATTAGCTTTAATTTTTATTATCCCTTTTTTCTACTAGTTTTAGGCACAGTGTGCTCTTTTTCTAGTTCCTTTGGGCATAATGTTAGGTTGTTTATTTGAATTCATATTTTTCCTAATGTAGTCATTTATTACTATACTTCTCTCTGAGCCCAAATTTTATGTTATTGATGTCACAATTTACCTCTTTTTTAAATTGTGCAACCATTAACATATTGTGTAACTATATTTTTAATTATTTTCTCTCTTAATTTATATACTATAGTTAAAATAGTTGTGTGCATCCACATTACAGTATTAGAGTCATCTGAAGTTGATTACATACCTTTACCAGTGAGTTTCATGCTTTATTTCTAATGTTGCTAATTATCATCCTTTGTTTAACTTTCTTATAAAGAGAATCAAGTAGTGATAAACTTCCTCAGATTACCAAAAAAATGTAATCAAACACTTCAATATACCTCCCTCATTAATTAATAGAAGTGGTAATCAAAAATTTATCAGAGTTGTAGTTGACCTGGAGAACACCATGAACCAATTAGAAGTTAATGACACTATAAAACACTTTCACTAGAAACATTGGAATACTCCTTTTCAAGTGCACACAGAATATTTATCAAGTTAGACCATATTTTATCATAGATAAAACAAGTCTCAATAAATTTAAAAGTGTTCAAGTGACATAGAGATTTGTACACAAACATAACAGCTTTTTTTGTAGTAGCCAAAGATTGGAAACCACCCAAATGTCCCTCAAAAGATGAATCAATAACTGAATTGTAGTATATACATATGGAATACTGAGAAATAAAAGGAATGCACCATTCTAACACACAACAGTATGATAAGTATCAAAATAAGTATGCTGATTAAAAGAAGCCATAAAAATAAGAGTACATAATACTAGATTTTACATGCCATAAAACTATAAAACATGCAAACAAATAATTAGTAATAGAACACATTTTAGTGTTTGGGAGGAAAGATGTGAGGCGGGATTATTAAAAGGGGTTATCAAGGAACAATAGGATACTTTGGGGACTGAGGCATATGTCTATCTTGATTGCAATGATATTTTAATAGTTATATACATGTCAAAACATATTAAATTGAACATATTAAATATGGATAGTTTATTATATGTCAATTGGACTTCAAGAATGTTGTCTTAAAATCTAAGAAGGCAAAATAAATATATTTTAAACTGACTTCTATTTTCTTGTTTAAAGATCTCAACAGCGGTCCCCAACATTTTAGGCAACAGGGACTGATTTCATGAAAGATAACTTTTCCACAGAATGGGAGTGAGGGATGGTTTTGGGATGAAATTGTTTCACCTCAGATCCATCAGGCATTAGATTTTCATAAGGACCACAAAACCTAGATCCCTAGAATGTGCGGTTTACAATAAGGTTCACACTCCTATGAGAATCTAATGCAGAGCTGATCTGACAGGAGGCGGGGCTCAGGCAGTAGTGCTTGCTCTCCCAGTGGCTCACCTCCTGCTGTGTGGCCAGCCACAGACTAGCACCCGCCTCTGGCCCAGGGGTTGGGGACCCCTGGATCTAAATATATCAATAACTTGACATTCAGTGCATAACTCTGAGAAACTCAAGCAATCATAGAACATATGGAAACACATCAGTCATCTGACCATTATCTGCCTATTTAGAAAACATTTACATATATTAGGGCATTCCATCCCTATAATAATTGTTTGTTGGTGGTCATACATTACACCAGTGGGAATACAAATTCTGTTGCAACTGAAACAAAATCTTAATTGAATCTTATGGCATAGATAGAGTTACATATCAAGATTGTACAAGACATTGCCTCAGTGCTTATAGGTCAAATGAATTTTTTTAAACCTTACTACTTTTTTATTTTTTAACTATTATGAATACATAACAGTTTTATGTATTTGTGAGATACATGTGATATTTTGATATAACTATACAGTGTGTAATGAAGCGTTTATCATTTCTTTGTGTTAGGAGCATTCTAATTCCATTTTTTAGTTATCTGCAACTACATGGATGAAACTAAAAAGACTTTATGTTAAGTGAAATAAGCCAGGCAAAGAAAGATAAACATCACATTATGGCTAACATGTTGAAGCTTACAAAAAAAAAAAAAAAAAAAAACCTCTTACAGAGGTAGAGTTGAAAAATGAATACCAGAGGCTGGGAAGAATGGTGGAGATGGGAGGATAAAGAGGAAGATGATGGTTAATGGGTACAAAAATACAATATACAATTAGAAGGAATAAGGTCAAGTCTTCAGTAGCACAATAGGATTACTATAGTTAACAATAATTTATTGTATATTTCAAAACTTTACTAATTTTTAATGCTGGGCTGACTTAAATAATGTTCTACTTGTCTCCCTGTCCTGGTTTCCGGCATATGTAACATTTGGTATAACTTTTAACAAAGAAGTCCCCAAGCGATGTCCAAGATAATTATCTCCATGATTCCTATTCTGTCCACAACATAGAATAGGGAAATTTCACCCAAAGGAGTCATTCAAATTATGAATACATTTCAGGCAGAGGGAAAGCAGTTCTAGACACTGTCTTCAGCCAAGAAGGATGTCATCTCAAGCACACCTAAGAGAAGGCTAATAGGGTATCATAGAGAAAATGTGTGCTAAGTCATCTCATTGCTCTGACTCTCTTTCTTAAGATAATTCTTAAAATATTTCTATGTTTCTGACATTTTAGATTCAACCCATAAGTGAGATCATGCAGTATTTATCTTTCTGTGGCTAGCTTTTGAACCCAAAGGACATTATATTGCTATATTTAACACCTCTTAAAAGAGTAATTTAACTTGTCTCCAGTTCCTAACTTTTCAATTTTACAAATTCCAGAATTATTATTACCCCAGTTTCTGAAAATTCTCTCTGAGTTAAAGTCACAAATTCCAAAGATGCTTTAACAGAATGTCCTACTGCCTCTTGTAGGTCATCTTTGAAACTTAATAACCCCATCTGGGCAAGAGCAAAGTGAATGGTGAAAAAGTCATTATGTTCCTGGGAAGCAAGAGGTATGTCTTATGTTTTTTGCCTTTGTGCATCCTATAGAGTTGCTGAGTATGTGTATGTTAACTTAGAGAAAATGTAAGTAGTGGTTATGTCCAAAACACTTTGGAAACTCTACACCTTTAAGATTCGCCTTAAAGAATAGAGAGGGGAAATAATTAATATTTATTAACATTCACAGAGTACCAGAAATGTTTAAATGCTTTCTGTGTATCTTTGCAAGACATCTATTAAAATATTTGTCTTATTTTTACAGAAAAGGAAATGGGAACAGAAAATAGGTTTAGATCAAGATCACAAGGTTAAGAAGTAATAGAATAAGTTTTCAGAATCAGGTTTGAGTGATTAAAAAGTCTATGGCTATGCTACTAATTATTTTAAATATAGGGCTAATATTAATTGAGTAATACAAGTACTCCATAAATATGTAATATTCATAATTTTTAAATGATAAAAAAGTTGATTTATTCTTGGTAAACTGTTTTTCTAGGAATATACACGTCCATCTTTTAGCAAATTCCTCTCTCAAACACAACTGAAATTTTACTTTGAAATCAGCATTTTACTTTGAAATTAGCTATATTCTCTGTCACTTATTCCAACAGGTATAGAAATAGCTACTGAAAACTTATCTGGATAACTTCGTCTTGATAGGAAATTAAGTTTCAAAATCAAAGTGAGATTGTTGCAGTTTCTTGGGTACATAACTCTACTGGGTGTAATATGAGAATATTATCTTTAGAAATTAGGTAAATCTCTATTATGGAAGATATGCTTATTTGTAATTTGAGGCTTTTATGTATCTTCTTTTCCACAACAAATGTATGCTTTACCTAGTTTCCTTACGAGAATTATTTTTATACTTAATCTATGCTTATAAGGGGAGGGGAAAATAATGCTTACGATGTGGTAATGGTTTTCATTGTTTGCTTGCTCACACTGGTACCGCCTTGAAGATTTCAATGGATAAAAAATGAAAATTTAAAAAGTGAAAACATGCCAAGGGAGAGAATTAATAAAGGAAGAAGGGAACTAGGCAATTATCTTTCCAATATCCAGTTTGAGAAGAATTATAAGTTTACTTAAGAATAAACAAAAGCAATATCAATATTATATTTGGAGGTAAATAATTGGTGATCATTGAAATTTTTACTTTATGTACTTTACTTTTTACTTTAAGTACTTTAAAATACATGTTTTCTAAGGAAATGTGTACTAAAAAACAAATAAAATATTTATTTTCTAAGGTAATAAATAAGTGAATTTAATAGAAGTATAGAATAGTGGTTACCAAAGGTTGGAGATGATAGGAGGGAGGGGAAGATCAAGAGAAGTTGATGTAATATATATAATTATTACCTTAGAAAAGATAAATAATAGATTAGATATAGATGATTGATAGATAGATAGAGAGATAGATAGATAATAGATAGATAGGTAGATAAAAATAGATAACATTTCCTTTTCTATTTTTTTGAGATGGAGTCTCACTCTGTTGCCCAGGCTGGAATGCAGAGGCATGATCTCAGTGAGTTGCAACCTCCAGCTCCCAGGTTCAAGTAATTCTCCTGCCTCAGCCTCCCCACCTGCCTCCTACATTCAAGCAATTCTCTTGCCTCAGCCTCCTGAGTAGATGGGATTACAGACACCCACCACCATGCCTGGCTTACTTACTTACTTACTTACTTATTTATTTATTTATTTATTTATTTATTTATTTATTTAGGTACAGACAGGTTTTCACCATGTTGGCCGGACTGGTCTCAAACTCCTGGCCTCAAGTGTTCTGCCCACCTAGGCCTCCCAAAGTGCTGGGATAGCAGACGTGAGCCATCGTGCCCGGCTCCAAATTAGATAACTTTTCTAACCTTGATGATCAGAAGATGGTAATATCTTAAAGCCTAGAGACTTTCCAGTATCCATTTATATAATTGAAGTTAATTTTTTTTAAAAGGGAGTTCAATGCTTTTATTTTTTTATTAGTTTTTATTTATACTTGACACAGTAATTGTGCATATTTATGGAGTGTAGTGTGAGGTTTCAATGCATGTATACATCATATTATGATCAAATTAGGGTAATTACTATATACATCACTTTAAACATTTATCATTTATTTGGGGTATTAACATTCAAAATCTTCACTTCTGGGCCAGGCACGATGGCTCACGCCTACAATCCCAGCACTTTGGAAGGCCAAGGCAGGTGGATCACCTGAGGTGAGGAGTTTGAGACCAACCCGGCCAATATGTCTCTACTAAAAATAAAAAAATTAGCCAGGTGTGGTGGGCACCTGTAATCCCAGCTACTCGAGAGGCTGAGGCAGGAGAATCACTTGAACCCTGGAGGTGGAGTTTGCAGTGAGTTGAGATCGCGCCATTGCCCTCCAGCCTGTGCAACAAGAGCAAGACTCCATCTCAAAAAAAACCAAAAAAGTCACTTCTGGCTATCTTGAAATATACACTACCTTGCTATTAACTACAGTCACCCTACTGTGTAATAGAACATGAAAACTTATTCTTTTTTAACTGTAACTTTATATTCATTGACCAACCTCTCTTGATCTTCCCCTCCCTCCTACCATCTCCAGCATTTGGTAACCACTATTCTACACTCTACTTCTATTAAATTCACTTTTTTAGAATCCACATGAGTGAGACCATGTGATGCTGTCTTTCTGTAGCTGGCTTACTTCACTTAATGTAATGTCCTCCTAGTTCATTACTGTTGCTGCAAATTACAGAATTTTATTCTGTTTTGTGGCTAAACAGTATTCTATTCTATGTATGTACCACAATGTCTTTATCCAGTCATCTGTAGAGGGCATTTAGGTTGATTTCGTACTTTGGGTATTTTGAGTAGTGCTGCAATAAACATAAGAATGTGGCTATCTCGTTGACATACTGATTTCATTTCCTTTAAATATATACCCAGTAATGCAATTGTTGAATCACGTGGTAGTACCATTTTTAATGTTTTGGGAAACCACTATACCGTTTTCCATAATGGCTGCACAGTAATTTACATACCAATAAACAGTGCAAACGAGTCCCTTTTCCTCACATCCACATCAGCATGTTATTTTTTGTCTTTTTGATGATAGCCATTCTAACTGGGATTAGATGATATCACATTGTGATTTTGATTTGTATTTTCTTCATAATTAGTAATGCTAAGCATATTTTCATATATCTGTTGGCCACGTGTGTATCTTCTTTTGATAACTGTTTATTCAGGTCTTTTGTCCATTTCTAAATCAGATTTTTTGTTTGCTATTGAATTGTTTGAGTTCCTTATATATTCTGGTTACTAATCCCTTGTCAAATGCATAGTTGGCAAATACTGTCTCCCATTCTGTAGGTTGTCCCATCACTCTGTTGATTGTTTCCTTTGCTATGCAGAAGAATTTTAGTTTGATGTAATCCCATTTGTCTATTTTTGCTTTTGTAGTTAGTTTGATGTAATCCCATTTGTCTATTTTTGCTTTTGTAGCCTATGCTTTTGAGGTCTAATTCAAAAGTATTCTTGCCAAGCTCAGTTTCATATTGCGTTTCTCCTATGTTTTCTTCTAGTAATTTCACAGTTTCAGGTCTTACATTTAATTGTTTTAATCCATCTAGAGTTGAGTTTTGTGTATTATAAGAGATAGGGGTCAAGTTTCATTCTTCTGCACGTGGATATTCAGTTTTCCCAGTACAATTTATTGAAGAGACTGTCCTTTCCCCAATGTACTCTTGGGATCTTTGTCAAAAATCAGTTGACTATAAAGCATGAGTTTATTTATGGGGTTCTGTATTCTGTTCTGTTGGTCTATGTGTCTCTTTTCATGTCAGTACCATGCTGCTTGGGTTACAATATCTTATAGTGTATTATGAAGTCAGGTAGTGTGATGCTTCCAGCTTTGTTCTTTTTGTTCAATATTGCCTTGCCTTTTTGGGGTCATGTGCCTTTCCATACAAATTTAGGATTTTTTTTTCTATTTCTCTGGAGAATGTCATTAGTATTTCAATAGGGATTGCACGGTTCTGTAGATTTCTTTGTTAAAACTTGGTTGTGGTCTAAAATATGGTCTATTTTGGAGAATGTTCCATATACTATTGAGGAAAATGTTTAATCTGCACTTCTTTGGTAGAATGTTCTGTAAATATCTGTGAGGTCTATATAGTCTAGAGTGCAGTTGAATTCTAATGTTTCTTTGTTGATTTTCTATCTGGGTGATCTGTTTATTGCTGAAAATTGGGTGTTGAAGTCCCCTATTATTATAGTATTGCAGTTGACTTCTCCTTTTAGGTTGTAAATATTTGATTTATATATTAAGGTGCACCAGTGTTAGGTGCATATATATTTACAATTGTTATATCCTCCTGCTGTATTGATAAGCAAGGAATTACTACTGCCAGGTTGTTACTTGTTTTCTAATTGTTTAACTCCTGTGTTTCTTCCTTTCTTACTATCTTCCTTTGTGATTAAGTAATTTTCTCTAGTTGTATGCTTTGAACTCTTGCTTTTCTATTGTTAGTTTATTATAGGCTTTTCTTTTCTTGTTACCATGAGGCATACAAAAAGTATCTTATAGTTATAAGTAATTATCTTGTAATTACAGTAACTTTAAACTGATAATAACTTAGATCACAAAGAAAATGATAAACAAAAATCTCTACACTTTGGCTCCATGCCCCCACATTTTTACTTGTTGATGTTTCAATTTACATATTTTATTGTTATTATTATACGTTAAGTTCTAGGGTACATGTGCACAACGTGCAGGTGTGTTACATATGTATACATGTGACATGTTGGTTTGCTGCACTAATTAAGTCGTTATTTACATTAGGTGTATCTCCTAATGCTTTCCCTCCCACATCCCCCGAACCCATGACAGGCCCCAGTGTGTGATGTTCCCCTATGTCAAAGCTCATTGTTCAATTCCCACCTATGAGTGAGAGCATGTGGTGTTTGGTTTTCTGTCCTTGTGATAGTTTGCTGAAATTGATGGTTTCCAGTTTCATCCATGCCCCTGCAAAGGACATGAATTTTGAGCTTTGTTATTTTTGCTTAGGATTGTCTTGGCAATGTGGGCTCTTTTTCGGTTCCATATGAACTTTAGTTTTATTCCAATTCTGTGAAGAAAGTCATTGATAGCTTGATGGGGATGACATTGAATCTATAAATAACCTTGGGCAGTATGGCCATTTTCACGATATTGATTCTTCCTATTCATGAGCATGGGATATTCTTCCATTTGTTTGTGTCCTCTTTTATTTAATTGAGCAGTGGTTCGTAGTTCTCCTTGAAGAGGTCCTTTACATCCCTTGTAAGTTGGATTCCTAGGTATTTTATTCCCTTTGTAGCAACTGTGAACAGGAGTTCACTCATGATTTGGCTCTCTGTTTGTCTGTTATTGGTGTATAGGAATGCTTGTGATTTTTGCACATTGATTTTGTATCCTGAGACTTAGCTGAAGTTGCTTATCAGCTTAAGGAGATTTTGGGCTGAGACGATGGGGTTTTCTAAATATACAATCATGTCATCTGCAAACAGGGACAATTTGATTTCCTCTTTTCCTAATTGAATGCCCTTTATTTCTTTCTCTTGCCTGGTTGCCCTGGTCAGAACTTCCAACACTATGTTGAATAGAAGTGGTGAGAGAGGGCATCCCTGTCTTGTGCCACTTTTCAAAGGGAATGCTTCCAGGTTTTGCCTTTTCAGTATGATATTTGGCTGTGGGTTTTCCAAAAATAGCTCTGATTATTTTGAGATACATTCCATCAACACCTAGTTTATTGAGAGTTTTTAGCATGAAGGGCTGTTGAATTTTGTCAAAGGCCTTTTCTGCATCTATTGAAATAATCACGTGGTTTTTGTCTTTGGTTTTGTTTATGTGATGAATTACGTTTATTGATTTGCATATCTTGAACCAGCCTTGCATCACAAGGATGAAGCCAACTTGTTCTTGGTGGATAAGCTTTTTGAAGTGTTGCTGGATTCAGTTTGCCAGTATTTTATTGAGGATTTTCGCATAAATGTTCACCAGGGATACTGGTCTAAATACTCTTTTTTTTCTTGTGTCTCTGCCAGGCTTTGGTATCAAGATGATGCTGGCCTCATAAAATGAGTTATGGACGATTCCCTCTTTTTCTGTTGATTGAAATAGTTTCAGAAGGAATGGTACCAACTCCTCTTTGTACCTCTGGTAGAATTCAGCTGTGAATCAGTCTGGTCCTGGACTTTTTTTGGTTGGCAGGCTATTAATTATTGCCTCAATTTCAGAGCCTGCTATTGGTCTATTCAGGGATTCAACTTCTTCCTGGTTTAGTCTTGGGAGGGTGTATGTGTCCAGGAATTTATCCATTTCTTCTAGATTTTCTAGTTTATTTGTGTAGAAGTGTTTATAGTATTCTCTGATGGTAGTTTGTATTTCCGTGGGATCAGTGGTGATATCCCGTTACCATTTTTTATTGCATCTATTTGATTCTTCTCTCTTTTCTTCTTTATTAGTCTTACTAGTAGACGATCTATTTTGTTGATCTTTTCAAAAAACCAGCTCCTCGATTCATGATTTTTTTGAGGAGTGTTTTGTGTCTCCAACTCCTTCAGTTCTGCTCCGATCTTAGTTATTTCTTGCCTTCTGCTAGCTTTTGAATGTGTTTCCTCTTGCTTCTCTAGTTCTTTTAATTGTGATATTAGGGTGTTGATTTTAGATCTTTTCTGCTTTCTCTTGTGGGTATTTAGTGCTATAAATTTCCTTCTACACACTGCTTTAAATGTGTCCCAGAGATTCTGGAATCTTGTCTCTTTGTTCTCATTTATTTCAAAGAACATCTTTATTTCTGCCTTCATTTCGTTATTTACCTAGTAGTCATTCAGGAGCAGGTTGTTCAGTTTCCATGTGATTGTGCAGTTTTGAGTGAGTTTCTTAGTCCTGACTTCTAATTTGATTGCACTGTGGTGTGAGAGACAGTTTATTGTGATTCCTGCTCTTTTATATTTGCTGAGGAGTGCTTTACGTCCAACTATGTGGTCAATTTTGTAATAAGTGTGACATGGTGCTAAGAAGAATGTATATTCTGTTGATTTGGGATGGAGAGTTCTGTAGATGTCTTAGGTCTTCTTGGTGCAGAGCTGAGTTCAAGTCCTGGATATCTTTGTTAACTTTCTGACTCATTGATCTGTCTAATATTGACAGTGGAGTGTTAAAGTCTCCTATTATTATTGTGTGGGAGTCTAAGTCTATTTGGAGGTCTCAAAGGACTTGCTTTACGAATCTGGGTGCTCCTGTATTGGGTGCATATATATTTAGGATAGTTAGCTCTTCTTGTTGAATTGATCCCTTTACCATTATGTAATGGCCTTCTTTACCTCTATTGATCTTTGTTGGTTTAAAGTCTGTTTTATCAGAGACTAGGATTGCAACCCTTGCTGTTTTTTTTTTCTTTTTTTTTTTTTTTTTCTGGTTTTCATTTGCTTGGTAGATCTTTCTCCATCCATTTATTTTGAGCCAATGTGTGTCTCTCCATGATATGGGTCTCCTGAACACAACACACTGGTGGGTATTGACTCTATCCAATTTGCCAGTCCGTGTCTTTTAATTGGGGTATTTAGCTCATTTACATTTAAGGTTAATATTGTTAGGTGTGAATTTGATCCTGGCATTATGATGTTAACTGGTTACTTTGCCCGTTAGTTGATGCAGTTTCTTTCTAGCACTGATGGTCTTTACAATTTGGCATGTTCTTGCAGTGGCTGGTACTGGTTGTTCCTTTCCATGTTTAGTGCTTCCTTCAGGAGCTCTTGTAAGGCAGGCCTGGTGCTGACAAAATCTCTCAGCATTTGTTTCTCTATAAAGGATTTTATTTTTCCTTCACTTATGAAGCTTAGTTTGGCTGGATATGAAATTCAGGGTTGAAAATTCTTTTCTTCAAGAATGTTGAATATTGGCCCCAACTCTCTTCTGGCTTGTAGAATTTCTGCCGAGAGATCTGCCATTAGTCTGATGGGTTTCCTTTTGTGGGTAACCCAACCTTTCTCTCTGACTGCCCTTAATATTTTTTCCTTCATTTCAACCTTGGTGAACCTGATAATTATGTGTTTTGGGGTTGCTCTTCTCGAGGAGTATCTTTGTATTGTTCTCTGTATTTCCTGAATTTGAATGCTGGCCTGCCTTGCTACATTGGGGAAGTTCTCCTGGATAATATCCTGAAGAGTGTTTTCCAGGTTGGTTCCATTCTCGCCATCACTTTCAGGTACAGCAATCAGACGTTGATTTGGTCTTTTCACATAGTCCCATATTTCTTAGAGCCTTTGTTCCTTTCTGTTTACTCTTCTTTCTCTAAACTTATCTTCTCACTTCATTTCATTAATTTGATCTTCAATCACTGATACCCTTTCTTCAACTTGATCGAATTGGCTACTGAAGTTCCTGCATGCATCACGTAGTTCCCATGCCATGGTTTTCAGCTCCATCAGGTAATTTAAGGTCTTCTCTACACTGTTTATTCTAGTTAGCCATTTGTCTAATCTTTTTTCAAGGTTTTTAGCTTTCTTGTGATGGGTTCAAACATCCTCCTTTAGCTTGGAGATATCTGTTATTACTGACCTTCTGAAGCCTACTTCTGTCAACTCATCAAAGTCATTCTCCATTGAGGTTTGTACTGTTGCTGGTTAGGAGCTGCAATCCTTTGGAAAAGAGTCACTCTGGTTTTTAGAATTTTCAGCTTTCCTGCTGTGGTTTCTCCCCATCTTTGTGGTTTTATCTACCTTTGGTCTTTGATAATGGTGACCTGCAGATGGGGTTTTGGTGTGGATGTCCTTTTTTTTAATGTTGATGCTATTCCTTTCTGTTTGTTAGTTTTCCTTCTAACAGTCAGGTCCCTCAGCTGCAGGTCTGTTGGAGTTTGTTGGAGGTCCACTCCAGACTCTGTTTGCCTAGGTATCACCAGCAGTAGCTGCAGAACAGCAAATATTGCTGCCTGATCCTTCCTCTGGAAGCTTTGTCTCAGAGGGGCACTCAGTTGTCTGAGGTGTCAGTCGGCCCTTACTGGGAGCCGACTGACAAGTTAGACTACACAGGGGTCAGGTACCCACTTGAACAGGCAGTCTGTCTGTTCTCAGAGCTCAAACACTGTGCTGAGAGAACCACTGGTCTCTTCAGAGCTGTTAGACAAGGATGTTTAAGTCTGCAGAAGTTTCTGCTGCCTTTTGTTCAGCTATGCCCTGCTCCCAGTGGTGGAGTCTACAGTGGCAGGCAGGCTTCCTTGAGCTGCGGTGGGTTCCACCCAGTTTGAGCTTTCTGGCCGCATTGTTTACCTACTCAAACCTCAGCAAAGGTGACGCCCCTCTCCCAGCCAGGCTGCTGCCTAGCAGTTCGATCTCAGACTGCTGCACTAGCAGTGAGCAAGGCTCCATGGGCGTGGGACCCGCTAAGCCAGGTGCGGGATATAATCTCCTGGTGTGCCATTTGCTAAGACCATTGGAAAAGCGCAGTATTAAGGTGAGAGTGTACTGATTTTCCCAGTACAGTCTGTCATGGCTTCCCTTGGCTAGGAAAGGAAAATTCCCTCATCCCTTGTGCTTCCTGGGTGAGGCAATGCCCTGCCCTGCTTTGGCTCATCCTCTGTGGGTGCGACCCCCTGTCCAACCAGTCCCAGTGAGATGAACCAGGTACTGCAGTTGGAAATGCAGAAATCACCCGTCTTCTGCATCAATCACACTGGGAGCTACAGACCGCAGCTGTTCCTATTTGGCCATCTTGGAAAGGGCCCTCAAGTTACATCTTTTTATGTTACCTATATCTTAACAAATTTTTGTAGTTACTGTTACTTTAATAGTTTTGTCTTTTAGCCTATATGCTAAGGACATCAATGGTTTACACACAATTACAATATTAGAGTACTCTAAACTTATCGTTGTACTTATTTTTATTATTACTTTTATACCTTCAGATTTTTTATGAACTCTAGCATTCTTTTCTTTCATATTGAAGAACTCCCTTTAGAATTTCTTGTAAGACATGTCTGGTGTTGAAAAAAGTTCCTCAACTGTTTTTTGTCTGAGAAATGTCTCTCCATCATGTTTGAAGTATTGCTTTGCTGGGTACAGCACTCTCAGCTGACTGACAGATTTTTTTTTTCTGTCAGCATTATAAATATGTCATCTCACTCCCTCCTGCCTTGTAAGATTTCTGCTAAGAATTCTGCTGCCAGACATATCAAAACTCCTTCATATGCTATTTGCTTCTTTTCTCTTGTTGCTTTTAAAATCCTCTCTTTGTATTGATCTTTGAGAATTTATTATATGCCCTGGGAGTCTTATTCGATTGATCTTCTTGATAATCTTAAACATTCTTGTACTTGGATATTTACATCTTTCTCTGGGTTTGAAAAGTTTTCTGATATTATTTCTTTGCATAATTCTCCTATACCTTTTCTTTCTCTACTCTCCCTTAAAGGCCAATTATTCTTATATTTGCTCTTTTGATGCTATATCATAGATTTTGTAAGTGTTTTTTAATTGTTTTCATTCTTTCTTTTTTCTTTTCTGACTGTGTATTTTCAAATAGCCTGTCTTCAAGCTCATCACTTTTTTAATTTTGCTTATCAAGTCAGCTAGCACCATGGTAAGTTGCACCTGAATCCCACAGTCTTCCAGACTAGAACAGTACTGCAGTTTACCTGAGGTCTGCAGCCATTGCTGCCTGACTGCCACTGATATTTATTCAGAGCCTGAGGCCACTTTGCAGGCTGGTGGTGAAGCTGGTTGGTACTTAGGTCCATCCCACCCGGGCTGAAGATTTTTTTTTTCTGGCCCAGGGTGGGTCTAAAATTTCTATCTGAAAGTTCTAGCCTGCCATCAGGAGTCACAGATTTCTTCCCAGTGATGTTTTACTGTGGTGAAGCTGGTGCTGAGTTCCAAGGCAAAGTCCTCTGCATACTTCCTCTTATTCCCCAAAGTAAAAGAAGTCTTTCCTGACTGCACTGCCTGGATGCAGACAATCTAATGACTACCACAACTGATGTTTCACTGAGTTGCACCTAATGCCCACAGCTTTCCAGGGCAGCACATCATTGCGGTTTGTCCGAGGGTTGCAGTCACAAGGACCTGCCTGCCATTGAAATTTACTCATGGTATGAATCCATGTTAGTCCTTCAGCAGTGAAGCTAGGTTGAAACTTGTGTTCCTTCCACTATGGTGGTGGATTCCTGTCTGGCCTAGGCAGGTTTAAGCTGACTTGTGGGCAGCAGCCCAGAAGTAGGGGCTGTGGGGTTCTGCCTGCTGTTATTTTGCTGTGGTGTCACTGGTAATGAGTTCCAAGGCAAAATCCCCTGCAAACTTCAGCTTCTTCTTCTAAATGGACAGATTATCTTTCCATGCTGCACTGCTTGAGGTTGGAGGAGAGGTAATGTAGGCAATGCAAGATTCTTGTTCCTACCTTCTTTAATGCATCTTTTCTTGTTAAGAAGCTAAAACTAGAAACTGTGATATCTCACCTGGCTTGTTTATCTCTTGTAAAGATGTTCTCATGTGTGGATATTTGTTCAATTTGATGTTCATACTGGGTGATGATAGAGTTATAAGGAGCTTCCATTCAGAGTTAAGTTCAGAATATGAATCTAGTGGCCTTCCACTTTGGCTAGTCTCATTTTTACATGACTCTTCACAGATTTTTCGTAATCTATTTTGTTTACTAGGTAAATTTTATTTAATTGTAGATTTTAATTAATGATAAGTTATGTGCCTGGTTTTGTATTTAAATTATCATGCAATGTTCTCACTCATAAGTGGGAGTTGAACAATGAGAATACATGGACACAGGGAGGGGAACATCACACAACAGAACCTGTCAGGGGGTTAGGCGCTAGGGGAGGGATAACATTAGGAGAAATACCTAAGGTAGATGACAAGTTGATGGGTGCAACAAACCACCATGGCACGTGTATACCTATGTAACAAACCTGCATGTTCTGCACATGTATCCCAGAGCTTAAAGTATAATAAAAATATTATCATGCAAGATATGACCTTCTATGTAGCTTCTATCTAAGAGATTGTCTCAACATATATTTTAGAGTGATAAGCTAAAAAATTAGTTTTATGATGCCTTATATAAATGATACAGAGAAACTATAATGTTGTATTATGTAATTTGTACTGAATTCCAACGTCCCTTCACCATCATCTTTCTAAGTGTATAACTTAAGTTTTAGTTACTAGTATAATGGTTGGCGGTGGTGCTCCATTAGATTCTTCTTTCTGAACTAGAGGAATCGCTAGTTTCTGGGGACACCACAATCTTTTTAGCCTTTCAATTTGCTATCCTGCTTTCTTGATCTTCTTCTTGTGAGGACTACCTTCTCAATAAACTCAATAAATCATTTTCATAACAATCTCATCTCAGGCTTTGTCTCTTAGAAAGCCAATTGTAGACAGCTTCTCTTTTGGGAATAATACTATGTATATTAGGCCAGGATTTATCTTCACAATTATGCTTTTTGCTATCAGATATAGATCTAAATTTTAATATGAACACCAAATTCTAAAAACTAAGTACTCTTCATCATACTAACTGATCATCTGTTCTCTCTAGGTTCACACTGAATAAAATAGATAATAGAAATCAGTCTGTAATTTCAGAATTTGTGCTTCTGGGACTTTGCCATTCATGGAATATTCAGGTTATACTCTTAATAATATTTTTTATGCTTTACCTGATCATTGTATCTGGAAATACTGTCATTATGATCTTAATCATCAGTGATTCGCATCTCCATTCACCAATGTACTTCTTAGTGGCCAACCTGTCCTTTGTTGATATGTGGCTTTCCTCCATCACCACTCCTAAGATGATTACAGACTTTCTCAGGGTGGAAAAGACCATTTCCTTTGGAGGCTGCATGTCCCAGATCATTTTTGTGCATTTTGTTGGAGGAGGTGAGATGGTGCTACTGGTGATAATGGCCTATGATCGCTATGTGGCAATCTGCAAACCACTCCACTACTCCACCATTATGAGCCTGCAAAGGTGTATTGGACTGGTGTTGACTTCCTGGACTATTGGCTTTGTGCATGCCATGAGTCAACTGGTTGTGATTGTTCAGCTGCCATTCTGTGGCCCCAGGGAAATAGACAGCTTCTTCTGTGATATACCACTGGTAATCAAGCTAGCCTGTGTGGATTCCTCTAACTTGGAAATGTTAATGAATGGTGACAGTGGAATTCTGGCCATGACTTGCTTTATTCTCTTGCTGACCTCCTACTCATATATTCTTCTCACTGTCCATCGAGGCTCTAAAACTGGGGCTTTTAAGGCACTCTCTACCTGCACTGCCCACATCACAGTGGTGGTGCTTTTCTTTGGGCCCTGCATCTTCATCTATGTGTGGCCACTCAGCATCACCTGGGTGGACAAATTTCTTGCTGTGTTCTACTCTGTTATTACCCCTCTCCTAAATCCAGCCATTTATACCCTGAGAAATAAGGAGATGAAAAATGCTATGAAGAGGTTTAGAAGCTATTACATAGATTCCAAGGTAAATATTTAATGCCCACAAGCCTCAATGGGAGTACTTCAAATTGACTATATTGTCATTGAAAAATAGGTTGAGAATTCAGAGCATTTAGCTTATCTATATGTTAGTCCTGGCTTCAGACACAGGAATAGAGTTAATAAAATTAGGAGAATTTCAATATTTCCTAATCAACCAGCAAACACCAGGAAATCTTTTTCTAAAACCCAGACACTACAGATCTTTTGTTATGGGGGAATTATCCAATCAATCTTCCTATGCCTTTAACTACATTAAGCAAAATGCTCTAAGTTATTTCACAAAGCCATACATCCATTCTGATGGATTGCATCTTAATGACTTTCTTCTGAATTTTCTCTTAACCCCATTGGAAAAAAAATACAAAAACAAAAGTGTTTCTGTAACATTGATACCTTATTCTAAACTTTACTTACCTTTTGTCAAAAAGCAAAATATTGTTATAATTTTTCTTAATCTAGCTTCATACCCAACTACTAATGGTAAAAAGTAGGAGAAAACCATAGAAATAATAAAATGAAAGTGGTAGAGTACATAAGGAATATCAGTGAGGTTACTCTCTGCTTAAGTTTTTATTCACTCAATAACAATCTTAAAAGAAAATAAAATAAATTCTATTGATATTTCCCTTAGTTATCTCAGTCTCAAATACTGACATTTGTGCTTTAAATTATTAACCACTTTTGTAAAATTCTTGAAATGTAATCTCCATGAGGCAGGGACCATGCCTTACATTATTTATTGAAACTGTAATTATTGAAACTGTAATAGTATAATGGTTAATATATAATAGGTACTTAAAAATTTTAATAAATCATTAGAAGCCAACTTTAATTAAAGTATCTATGACATTTATTTGTTATAGTAAATATAAATATAAAATTTATATTTTACATATAAATAAGCTTTTTGGTATTTAAAAATTATCCTAAAAGTTTTATTTATTTTTTATTTTTTATTTTTTTATTATTATTATACTTTAAGTTCTAGGGTACATGTGCATAACGTGCAGGTTTGTTACATATGTATACTTGTGCCATGTTGCTGTGCTGCACCCATCAACTCATCAGCACCCAACAACTCGTCATTTACATCAGGTATAACTCCCAATGCAATCCCTCCCCGCTGCCCCCTCCCCATGATAGGCCCCGGTGTGTGATGTCCCCCTTCCCGAGTCCAGGTGATCTCATTGTTCAGTTCCCACCTATGAGTGAGAACATGCGGTGTTTGGTTTTCTGTTCTTGTGATAGTTTGCTAAGAATGATGGTTTCCAGCTGCATCCATGTCCCTACCTAGGTAGTACCATTCAGGACATAGGCATGGGCAAAGACTTCATGTCTAAAACACCAAAAGCAACTGCAGCAAAAGCCAAAATTGACAAATGGGATCTAATTAAACTAAAAAGCTTCTGCACAGCAAAAGAAACTACCATCAGAGTGAACAGGCAATCTACAGAATGGGAAAAGTTTTAAATAATAAATATTTCTTTTGTTTTTCCAGAATTATAAATTAAGTGGATTGAAATTCAGTTGTAAGAATAAACAATAAAAATCTTAAAATAAAAATGATGCATCTGTAGTTTTAATTTATTTTAATGTGGAAGTGGAATAAAACAACTGGCAGAACAAAAATAATGCAATTATCCTTGACTGCCTAGTCTATGCCATCACGTTATGGGTGTTACCTTAAACGCCTTTATTATTATCCTCAAATTGTGAATAAGCAAACAAGACTCAGAAATAGGAATTAAATTTTTTCAAGGTAACACAGTCTTGTTTTTCTTAAAGTATTTAGAGATCAAGTTGATTTCCACAAGTGTTTATTTATCATTTGGCACAGCACAATGGAATCGAAAATTTGTTTCTTACAAAATAAGTGAAAGAGTAATTCGTATCAAGAATTTTAAAAGGAACATTTCTATTGAATTAAAAAAAATTATTGTAAATAACATAATTTGCAATCTAGTTGTGATCAAGTAGTGTATATTGTAAACAAATGATACACCTTCTAAGTACATGCCTGCATACTGATAGTATTAAAGCACTAGCAGTCAAGTATACCTCTATTGCAGTTAAAGCCTCAATTCATACCCAAGTAGATATTCACTCAATCATTGCATTTTCATCAGTCTACATTTTAAGCAACTTTTTTCCTACCAAGAGTGCCAAATATCTTTATAACTCCATATTTCCTTACAAGGTAAATTTTATAGTTAAGTACTATTTGTACAAATTTTTTGAAAATTCTGAAAGCATATAAGAATGAAAAATACACTTTATATTGTCTTTGTAACATAATTTGTCATGACAAAATCCCAGTAGTAAATGCTCTCAGCTCAAATATTTTAGACACTTTTTACTATGCTATCTGAGCAAATTATGTATACATTAATTCCCTCTGCTTTCTTTGAGAATCATCTTTACAAATACTAACTCAAATTGCCAAAGCCAGCCTTAATTTTCAATTTCATGAAAATACTGTTTTCTACTCTGGTGGAAACATATCTTCCTTAGGAACAAATACCTGCAACCCAACAGGGTTTAAAGCTGTGGAAAAGGAAAGCAAAACTTTGGAGGGTAAGTCGGTACAACAGTGAGAGAAGCTATTCCTACTGTCACATCTTCAATTCCAAATCCAGGGAATGAAGACCTTGTCTCCCATAAGAGCCACATAGGAGTCTTCAATATGCACTATTCCACTATTCTATTACACCTTCTGGTTATGCGTAATCATGTATGTGTTAAGACCAGTGAATCCTATGGTCATGAGCCCATTGCTTCATCTGTGTTGCTGTAAAATAAATTTCTTGAACAGCAGCAATTTTGTACAGAATACCATTATGGTGGATATGGTCTTAAATCCATAGATGGTGATGCAACCTCAAGTATTATGGTTAGGAAGAATATGCATATCCAGAATACATGTTTATTCCAATGAGGCAGAAATTGTACATATTCCATGACAGAAGGATTCTAATACTATAAACCTGCCTCTAAGTGGCAAGTAGATCCCCACAGAATATCGTGTAATATCAGTGGCTCAGTATTAAAAAGGCTCTTCAGCATTGACAGCCAGATAATCCTTTGAGGAATTCCCTATGGTTTTGCAGCATATAGCCTCAGACCCTGATCATGTGTTCCCTATATAGGGGTCCATTGAGTAAGCATTGCAGTGGCTGAAAAAATAGGCTAACAAGCAAAGGACTTGTGATTTATATACCTTATTAATAAAGCTTTCTCTCCAGTAGACGTCCCTTGGTAAGCATTCAAATGAGACACATATTTGACAATCTGTGCTCAGTGTTAGAGGTCTGTCACCATAATTCTTTCCTTGGCTTCTTTCTTTGTCACCAATTTTCCAATTCTGTTTGTTTTAAGCCATGACCATCTAAACAAACTATTATCAACTGTCCATGAATCAGTATAGATCCATGCTTACTTTCTAGCCAAACCAGGGTAGCAACCAAATGCAGTACCTTGATTTCTTCCCAGATACAGAATTTCTCCTTACCAATGTCTATAGGACCACAACCATAATACTAACTATATTAATACTTGGACATAAACACCTAACTGGAACTGTAAAGCTGCAGATCTTCACTTCTAATTACTGCCAACATATTATATAAAAACCATCTGTAGCTTCAAGCCAAAGTTTTTATTTTCAATCCCTCGGTTATAAGGAAATCTCCATGTAGCCACAGGTGTGCATGGAGGGAGAGAAGGCAATTCAGTAGGAGCAGTTGTTGAAGGTGTTGAGCCATAAGCTAATGCAACTCATGTATGGCCCTGGACCTGCTAAATGTGATGTCTTATATGTCATTTTCACTTGATGACAGAATGCTGTTCTTGTATCTCAATTTCCTGGCTTGAAGAGTATGACCGTATCTAAGTCAAATGGGAAGTATAAGTCACATAATCACTTACTGTCCAAGTGTAGCCATATGTCATCTACCAGAGACTGGTACAATGATGACCTCTGGACCTCCACAACCTTTACCGAGGTGGTTTATCACCAATCTGATTCATATATGTCTAAGGCCTCCAAAAGAATACTTCCTTCTTCCTCATTATTACATCCTGTAAGAACTACCATACCAATGTAATAAATCAGAATGATATTTTGTGGGATGTAGGGATGAACAACATTATTGCAGAATATATATTTGACAGACAGTATGTAACTTATATTTTAATAAAGATGCTATATATATTTATTTACTCATAAACATATATATAAACCTTTTAATATTTTACATTCATTAACTGTACAAACACGAGATGGGTACCTGCAAGTTTAGAAACACAAGTATGTAAGTACAGTTGACCCTTGAAGAACGTGGGTTTGAACTGTACAGATTCACTTATACATGGATTTTCTCCTGCCTCTGCCACCCCTGAGACTGTAAGACTATTACCAGCAGCGAGTCTGCAGCAATGTGCACCAATTTGGGTCCTTGCTTTCTCAGAGGAAATAATTCAGCCGAGAAGGCAGAGGTGGGTTTAAGGCAGAGGTAAAGGCTTATTGAAAAAAAGCAAAGTACACTTGGAAAAGGGTCAAGCATGCAGCTTGAGAGATTAAGTGCCCCACTCTGACTTTGGCTTGGAATATTTTTTCCATAAGTTATTGGGGTACAGGTGGTATCTGGTTACATGAGTAAGTTATTTAGTGGTGATTTGTGAGATTTTGGTGTACCCGTCACCTGAGCACTCTACACTGCACCCTATTTGTAGTCTTTTATCCCTCTCCCTACTCCTCCCATTCCCCCAAGTCCCCAAAGTCCATTGTGTCACTCTTATGCCTTTGTGCCCTCATAGCTTAGCTCCCACACATCAGTGAGAACATACAACGTTTGGTTTTCCATTCCCGAGTTACTCTACTTAGACTAATACTCTCCAATCTCATCTAGGTCGCTGCAAATGCTGTTTATTCATTCCCTTTTATGGTTGAGTAGTATTCCATTGTACACATATACCATGGTTTCTTCATCCACTCTTTGATTGATGGGTATTTGGGTTGGTTCCACGATTTTGCAATTGCGAATTGTGCTGCTATAAATATGCATGTGCAAGTATCTTTTTCACGTCATGACTTCTTTTCCTCTGGGTTGATACCCAGTACTGGGATTGCTGAATCAAATGGTAGTTCTACTTTTAGTTCTTTAAGGAATCTTCACACTGTTTTCCATAGTAGCTGTACTAGTTTACATTCCCAGTAGCAGTTTAGAAGTGTTCCCTGATCACCACATCCATGCCAACATCTATTGTTTTGTTTTAAATTTTTTGATTATGGCCATTCTTGCAGAAGTAAGGTGGTATCACATTGTGATTTTAATTTGCATTTCCCTGATCTTTAGTGATGCTGAGCATTTTTTCATGTGTTTGTTGGCCATTTGTATTTCTTCTTTTGAGAATTGTCTACTCGTGTCCTTAGCCCACTTTTTCATGGGATTGTTTGCATTTTTTCTTGCTGATTTGTTTCAGTTCATTGTAGATTCTGGATATTCGTCCTTTGTCAGATGTATAGATTGTGAAGATTTTCTCCCATTCTGTGGGTTTTCTGTTTACTCTGCTGACTACTGGAATCCTAGCCAGAGCAATCAGACAAGAGAAAGAAATAAAGGGCATCCAAATTGGTAAAGAATAAAGTCAAGCTGTCACTGCTGATGATATGATTGTTTACCTTGAAAACCCTAAAGATTCCTCCAGAGAGCTCCTAGAACTAACTGATTTAAAAAATCAGCAAAGTTTATGGACACAAGATTAATATACACAAATCAGTAGCTCTTCTATACACCAACAGCCACCAAGCAGAGAATCATATCAAGAACTGAACCCCTTTTACAATAGTGGCTTGGGATTTTATACATTGGCTTGGTTCCTAGTTTTTTCTTCTCCTTCCTTTGTCCCTCCATTGGAATGAACTGTTGCTTAATCACCACAGGCACAGTAACTTGTATCTAGGAGGTCATATGCATTCATCCTGGGTTAGCTGAATTTGTGCACGTGCTCACTTGTGACAATTTTCCCTTACCAGTCGATCACCCCAGAGGAAGGTCATATACCAGTTAAACTCTGCCATATTTCCCGTTACTACACATGCTTAAGACCTTATCAGGCAATTGCAGTTTGCTAGCTCAAGATGTTGTCTATCTGTCAGGGAACTTCCCTTCCTCTTAGCACCAGTCATGGCTGCTCATCATTTCCGAGGGATATTTTTATGACCGACCACCTGACCATCTGACCAAGTGCCTGACATTTTAGGGGGCCTTTTCCTGCCCTGCTCATATCTAACTACCTGTTCTAAAAAGACCAACCTCTCCCCTTTCTCCTTCTCCTTGGCCTACTCATTGTGAAGATGACAAGAATAAAGACCTTTATGATAATCCACTTCTGCTTACTAAAATGTAAATCTATTTTCTCTTTTTTTTTTTTTTTTAATTTATTTTTCTGAGATGGAGTCTCGCTCTGTTGCTTAGGCTGGACAGCAGTGGAGTGATCTCGGTTCACAGCAAGCTCCGCCTCCCGGGTTCACACCATTCTCCTGCCTCAGCCTCCCAAGCAGCTGGGACTACAGGCACCCACAACCATGCCCGGCTAATTTTTTGTATTTTTAGTAGAGACGGGGTTTCACCATGTTAACCAGGATGGTCTCGATCTCCTGACCTCCTGATCTACCTGCCTCAGCCTCCCAAAGTGCTAGGATTACAGGTGTGAGCCACTGTGCCTGGCCTATTATAATGTTCTTAACAACATATTTGGTCTAACTTACTTTATTGTAATAATATAGCATATAATACATACATATAACATCAGAAAAACATATATTAATCAACTGTTTATGTTATCAGTAAAACTTTTAATAAACAGTAAGCTATTAGTAGTTGAGTCTCAGGAGAGTCAAAAGCTATACAGGGAATTTTGACTGCACAAAGTGTTGGCATCCCTAAGCCCCATGTTGTTCAACAGTCAACTGTATTGGGATGCCTCCACGAGATAATCACAGGATATTTTGCTAATTATATTGTTAACCTAAAACAATTACATTAATGAAGTACTTAGATGAAATATTTTGCAAGAGGAAAATATCTATGTACCTCCTATCTGGTTTCATATAAACAGTGGAGAATGTGGCTTGTTTAAGGTTTGTGCAATTACTTTCTAAGTCATGAATACTATGATTATTCAGGTAAGAAAATAAAAACCTCTATACTGTTTTCTTCTACTACCTATTTTCTTCCATTCTTTCCCATCTTTTATGACTCTGTGCTATTCAGTTGATACTTAGGGCATCACACATAGTGGCTGGTCTCTGAAGTTCACTAAAGGAGAGTGGGAAACTTAGAATGGCATTATATGAGGGATAGTTGAGAGAATTCAGAATTATGTAGCTCAAGAAGGAAAGGAATGTAAAATACACTAATGGACGTGGGGAAAATTAAGATTCTCTCTCCCAATTCTTATGCAGTGTTGCAGAGATTATGATCAAGGAGAACAACAAGTTTTAAAGACATAAAGCTCTACATATCTGCCAAAAGAGGCTGACTTCATTTGTACATGGAGAGTTCTATGCCTAAAGACATTGTGAAAAACCACGGATACCTTGGAGAGTAAGTAAGGGGGTGCTAGAACCTTTACGATATTGATAGCTGCAAATAAAACATGAGAGCAAACAAGTTTAATGGAGTGAACCAGCCAGAACCACCCTCCTGAGATTGCAAAGAACCCAGGGGTTCAGGGAGCCTGTTTGCATATGATAGTGTGAGATTGTGACGTAATACATATTTATCTGGTCTTATTTCAGGTTCCTGACAGTTCCTAAAACCTGGAATCTTCAGATTGATAAGAATCTCTTTTATATGCAAATGAGATTACTGGTGACTGGGGGCCCTAGATAGCTTCAGGATGTGTGCTAGTCACCAGAAGGACCTAGGCAAGTTAAGAGCATTGGGACTTTCAGCCCTAATCCCCAACCTCCATGTAGGTCAGAAGAACTGATGGTTAAGTTGATCACCAATGGTTGATGATTTAAACAATAACAGCTGTGTAAGGAAGCATTTATAAAAACCCAAAAGGGCTAGGTTCAGAGAGCTTCCAGATAGCTGAACACAAGGAAGTTTCTGGACAGTGACATGCCCAGAGAGAGTATGGAAGCTCTTCATCCCTTCACATATGCTTTGGCCTGTGCATCTCTTCCAGCAGGCTGTTCATCTGTTTCCTTTTTAATGTCCTTTATAGTAAATTGGTAAACATAAGTAAAGTAATTCCCTGAGTTCTGTGAGCCACCCTAGAAAACTACTGGGACTTTGGACCAGAAAATATCCATTTGGAGGCATTTACAGCCTTACTGTGGGGCATTAATTGAAGCTAGCCCTATGACTGAAGTACATAAAATAATCTCAAAATCTAAAATATCAATGATGTCAATAGGATGTCATACAAAAGCTCTAATAGGAATGGTAGTACCCACAAGATTATCATGACAAAATGGGAACAGTTTATACAAGATCATACTACCTGAGAAATGCAAGGAGATATTCACAAGCAGGAAGCCTCTTTTCTCCCAGGACTGACTCTGAAACTGTGCGAGGAGCAGCTGGGTTTAAACATAATTGGACAGTTCCCTATAAACAATCCTCCACTGACCAATAAACAGATACTTGGCTTGTGGCTGGAAGTTTTGAGGTGAACAGACAATATTCTATTTCAAAAGATGCCACTCTGATTGAATAGCGTAATAACAAATCAGCCTGGTGGGCTGAATTGCATGATGTTTCCCTAGCAGAGATGGAAGAATTGAACAGTGGTAAAGCTCCTATGTTTGGGTTTTTACTGACTCATGGACAGCAGCCAATGTCCTAGCCATACAGTAGGCAGGAAGTCAATGGAAACCCAGCCTAATGAAGGGATGTCTGCAACAGGCACAGTCCTGTGACAGTTTGAAGGGGGTATTAAAGCAGTACATGTCGATGCCCTTTAGGGCTCCCTTCTGGGTTCAAAAGATGATCGGAATTAATAAGCAGATATCCCCACATGCTTACCTGAGTTGGTCACATGGGTCCATGAAATTAGTGATATTTGAGAGCTGTAGCAATGTAGATATTGGCTGAATCTAGGCATATTCCTCTTGCACCAGGGCACAAAATGCCAAGAACTATCCTGTCTGCCAGCAAAAGAGAGAGACTCTGAAGATGGATATGTGGCACATTTCCCTGTAAAAAGACCCTAAACATAGTTAGCAAGTCAGACTGATGCTGGTAGCTCTGGGAAGCTACTAATTGGTCTTGACAGGAATAGACACTGTCTATGGACTGGGTTTTGCCTGCCTGGTGGAAGACTCAAATTCTCAGAGTGCTAGAGAATAATTGGAACAGAAGATATTGCACTGATTTGGAAGACCATGAAACACACTGTCCAACCCACAAGGTCAGACAACATGCAGAGAGTTATTCTCCTCAGAATAATAGTTCCATAGGAAAGTGGAATGAGCAATTGAAACATTGGTTATCTAAAATAAGGGGATATGTAGACCTGAAGGGCTGGCTTACATGCCATCACCCATGTGCACTCACACTAGACATGAGTAAGACTAAAGGAGTGTCCCTACTAAATATAACTGTTTTTCTGGTGCACCTGGAGAAGAAGGATTGCGAGAGGATGTTGGTAAAACTATTCAAGTCTTCCAAAGGAGGAGTTTTCTGGTAAAATGACTATACTTTTTCTTTACTTTCTTCTTCTTCTTACCTCTATTCTTGCCATACCTAATGCAGTGGTCACAGAACCAGGACCAGAACTACAAGTGTTGGAAGCAGGGATGATTTCTTGGCAAGCAGTTTTAATTATGCTTTTAAAACTTATATCGGAATTTCCAAGGCTCTGGTGAGGGTCAGTTTTACCTACATCCTATTTGGCAAAATTGAGGTTAACAGTAAATGCAGCTATATTTCCTGATGGTAAAAATATTCCATTAGTTCTGCACCTATGCAATTGTGCCCTGTAAGAATGGAAGCAAACCAAGGGGGAGATAATTGCTAGATTAGTATTACTGCCCACAATTTAAACCAGCACAATGATCAAACCTAATATTCCTTCCAAAGATGAAAAGGTTTGGGTTTATTGAAGAAAAGGGGGCCTGGTAGCTGAGGTTAAAGAAATGAATGAATGAATTATAAATTGAGAAAAATCCATTATTACATTAACCCCTACAAAAAGGCTCAAACAAAGAGATGACAGCATCACTTAGCTCAATTATACCAGATGCCTAAAAGGGTGAAGATATGTTTGCCAAGGCCACTCCTGCTTATAGAACCTGACAAGATTGAAGGAAGCCTACAAACCTGAGTGGCCTTGCGCTGAGAGACATTTTCCTACAATATGATGATGCACTGATGTAATTATTAATGATTGAATGAGATTATAGCAATGTAGCAGTATCTTTTGACTTATATGATCCTTTTGTTGTAATGGGTCGCTGGCCAGAAATCAGGAGGTGGACTGTGAAATAAGAAAGATTTATATTGGTCTATGCCCCCCTGCCTTTGGCAGAAGGCTCCTAAAACCCTTGTAATTTCTTGGACAGTAAGGGAGTAAAGAGAATCTGTTGTTCTAATATTTGATCTTTGACCTGGTTCCTGACATGGACCTCCCAAATCTCTTGAAATTTTCTGGGTGATAGGAGCATCTTTCATTCTAGTGAGCTGAGTCTTGGTGAGCTCCTGGAAAGCCCAAAACAATCTGCAGAGTTAATGGTATTCCTATTAAACTATCAAGGTCATTTTTCAAAGAATTGGAAAAATGATTCTAAAATTAATATGGAGACAAGAAAAAGCTCAAATAGATAAAGCAATCCTAGGCAAAGAGAACAAAGCTGCAGACATGACATTACCTGACTTCAAACTATACTACAAGGCTACAGTAACCAAAACAACATGGTATTGGTACGAAATCAGACACATAGACCAATGGAACAGGACAGAGATCCTGGAAATAAATCCTCACACCTAGAGCCACCTGACCTTTGAAAAAGTTGACAATAATAACAAGGGGAAAAAACTCTCTATTAAATAAATGGTGCTGGGATAACTGGCTAGCCATATGAAAGGAACTGGACCTCTCCCTTTCACAATACACAAAAGTTAACTTATTGTGCATAACTCATTATGCATAAAAATTATGCATCTGACAAAGGTCTAATATCCAGAATCTATGAAAAGCTTAAACAATTCAACAAACAAGAAACAATCCCATTAAAATGGGCAAAGGACAAAAATAGACACTTCTCAAAAGAAGATATATATGAGGCCAACAGATATATGGAAGAATGCTCATCAATAATTATAAGAGAAATGCAAATAAAAGCCACACTGAAACACCATCTCACATCAGTCAGAATTGTTATTATTAAAAAGTCAAAAACAACAGAAAATGGCAATGTTGTAGAGAAAAGGGAACACATACACTGTGAGTGGGAATGCAAAGTAGTTCAACTACTGTGGAAAGCACTTTGGAGAGTTCTCAAGGAACTTAAAACAGAGCTGGCATTCAACCCAGCAATCTCGCTCCTGGGTATATACCTAAAACAAAAGAAATCATTTTACCAAAAAGACAAATGCACTCATATGTTCATCACAGCACTATTCACAATAGGAAAGACATGAAATCAATGAAAAATGTCCATTGATGGTAGACCAGATAAAGAAAATGTGATACATATACATCTGGAGATACTATGCAGTCATAAAAAGGAATGAAATTACATCCTTCACAACAACATGGCTGCAGTTGGAGGCCATTATCCTAAGCAAACTACACAGGAACAGAAAACAAGATACTGCATGCTCCCACTTACAAGTGGGATCTAAACACTAAATACACATGGAAACAGCAATGGGAACAATAGACATTGGGGACTTCTTGAGAGAAGAGACTGAAAGGAGAATGTAGGTTGACAGGCCACTTATCAGGTACTATCCTCACTACCTGGGTGATGGGATCATTTGTACGCCAAGCCTCAGTGACATACAACTTACCCATGAAACAAACTTACATACGTTCCCCTGAACCTAAAATAAAAATAGAAATAAATGCATAACTTTTATTTTCATAACAAAACTCCTAACCTTCTCTTTGTTCTTCAGACATACCTAAGACCAATTGGTCTGTATGTACACCCCAAATTGCAATACTTGCTTCCCAAAATGAAATGATAAATTCAGAGATTTATCTCTATGTTTTATTTTGACCTCAAAATACTTGGTGTCAGAGGTGGGGATCCAAAGTCGATTTACTTCAGAGTGGTTACTGGCCCTTGAAACTATCACTAGAAGTACCCATACTCAGGACTCTTGAGGTCGCACTTCTGTAGATCCTGCGCTTTCACTCTTTTGAGGCTATCTTGTGCAAAACTTCTAATTTTTGTAGAGTTCTGTTTTATTTGGTATTTGGCTAGAAAATAGGTCTTTCCCCCTCCTGAGAGGAATTTATTTTCCCCCTGCTGGTTGGGAGATCTTCTGTTGGAGAGGCTTGTTTGTCTCCTGTTGAACTCAGCTTCAAGGTTTGGACCTCAGCTATGAGATTTGTAGGCAGGGATTTTCCTCTTCATAAAGAGAATGTTTAACCTTCTCCCCGGTAAGCATGTACTTTATTTTTTATTTGGCACTTACATTTGAACTTAACTTTTGTGTATTCAACACATGCATTTTAATTGACTTTTGTGTATTCAGCATTAAACAGAATTATCTACATAAGTTTAGTTACCAATGGGCTCTCCATGTTTAAAGGCATGCTAAGATACTTTCTAGCACTCTAGGTAGTAACATGTTCAAACATTATGGGGATTATTCAAACAGTCTGTTCTTAAAACTAACTGACCACAGCCATAAAATCATGCACTTCAAATAAGACTAATTTCTCAACTGGTATCTTAACACTCAATTTTTTAAAAAAAATTCATTCAGGATCAAAGAGTCCATCACTAAAAAACATTGTTTCCTATCTAGCTGAGTTTCTCCTGTTTCCTACAATTACTCCTCCTTATCCTCCTCTAAGCTAAGCTCTCTTTTTCCAAAACTTCTCAACTAATTTGGCATACTTGCCACTTAAGCAAAAACACTTGAAAGCCAACAGGTATAAAAGAGAATCACTTTGACTTTCTTTTTTTTTTTTTGTTTTATTTTTTATTTTTTATTTATTTATTTTTTTAAATGTATTTATTATTATTATACTTTAAGTTGTAGGGTACATGTGCATAACGTGCAGGTTTGTTACATATGTATACTTGTGCCATGTTGGTCTACTGCACCCATCAACTCGTCATTTACATCAGGTATAACTCCCAATGCAATCCCTCCCCCCCTCCCCCCTCCCCATGATAGGCCCCGGTGTGTGATGTTCCCCT
>NC_037675.1:20857434-20883878 GCF_003255815.1 Theropithecus gelada | reverse complement strand
TTTGCCCACTTTTTGATGGGGTTGTTTGTTTTTTTCTTGTAAATTTGTTTGAGTTCTTTGTAGGTTCTGGATATTAGCCCTTTGTCAGATGAGTAGATTGCAAAAATTTTCTCCCATTCTGTAGGTTGCCTGTTAAGTGAGGGGGAAAATGGAACCAAGTTGGAAAACACTCTTCAGGATATCATCCAGGAGAACTTCCCCTACCTAGTAGGGCAGGCCAACATTCAAATCCAGGAAATACAGAGAACGCCACAAAGATACTCCTCGAGAAGAGCAACTCCAAGACACATAATTGCCAGATTCACCAAAGTTGAAATGAAGGAAAAAATCTTAAGGGCAGCCAGAGAGAAAGGTCGGGTTACCCACAAAGGGAAGCCCATCAGACTCACAGCAGATCTCTCGGCAGAAACTCTACAAGCCAGAAGAGAGTGGGGGCCAATATTCAACATTCTTAAAGAAAAGAATTTTCAACCCAGAATTTCATATCCAGCCAAACTAAGTTTCATAAGTGAAGGAGAAATAAAATCCTTTACAGATAAGCAAATGCTTAGAGATTTTGTCACCACTAGGCCTGCCTTACAAGAGACCCTGAAGGAAGCACTCAACATGGAAAGGAACAACCGGTACCACCCATTGCAAAAACATGCCAAAATGTAAAGACCATCGAGGCTAGGAAGAAACTGCATCAACTAACGAGCAAAATAACCAGTTAATATCATAATGGCAGGATCAAGTTCACACATAACAATCTTAACCTTAAATGTAAATGGACTAAATACTCCAATGAAAAGACACAGACTGGCAAACTGGATAAAGAGTCAAGACCCATCAGTCTGCTGTATTCAGGAGACCCATCTCACACGCAGAGACATACATAGGCTCAAAATAAAGGGATGGAGGAAGATTTACCAAGCAAATGGAGAACAAAAAAAAGCAGGGGTTGCAATCCTAGTCTCTGATAAAACAGACTTTAAACCATCAAAGATCAAAAGAGACAAAGAAGGCCATTACATAATGGTAAAGGGATCAATTCAACAGGAAGAGCTAACTATCCTAAATATATATGCACCCAATACAGGAGCACCCAGATTCATAAAGCTTACAAAGAGACTTAGACTCCCATACAATAATAATGGGAGACTTCAACACTCCACTGTCAACATTAGACAGATCAACAAGACAGAAAGTTAACAAGGATATCCAGGAATTGAACTCATCTCTGCAGCAAGCAGACCTAATAGACATCTATAGAACTCTCCACCCCAAATCAACAGAATATACATTCTTCTCAGCACCACATCGTACTTACTCCAAAATTGACTTTCACACTGTTTCTTAAAAACAAAAGATAAAATTCCCATGTAAAGACACTCTACCTAGCCTAAGAGGAATGGCAATATTCTAACCTTTAAAGACCAATAATTCAGACCAAGAAATAGCATATGGTACAGATCTTTTTAGAATAACTCTTATTTTGGGGGGCCTTCTTACATAGTGCAGTCACATTTTCACTGTTAACTATTCCTTGTCCAATCAAGTTTAGGTAACTAATTCAAACTGCTTTACTCCAAATCTTGCTTATGAGCTTCATAAGATTACCTGCTAAAAAAGAAACATTTAACTTTATTCCATTTTGTCAGAAATAAAATTTGTATACAGCTGTCTTTTATAAACTGATGAGTTTATATATTTTACTCTCTCTTATCTAAATTTCTAAAATAAAAGCTATAAGATTCTTATATGTGTATGTGTATATATGTATATATTATTTATATTATTATACTATACCATAGGTAAAATGTTTATATGTGTTTAGCATATGTACAGGTATTATGTTATATGCTGTGTCCACATTTTTAAAAAATCTGTAGTCAGCCAAAAATTTCTTATGAAATTTCTTTCCAATTGGTTTAAATAAGCACTAATATAAAATATGAAGTAGTTGACCCAAATACTTTTTTAGTTCAGATGACTTAAATTTTTGATAAATTAATTGGTTTGAAAATTGTTGATGAAATAAACTTAGAAATGATTTCAAAATTGTCCACCTACATTTTTGCCTGTGTTTACCAGTCAGACCATCTTATATTCGTGTCTGTTAGATGCTTTACGATCATGAAGATATAAACCCAGCCTAAAAACAGAATGACCTTTGTGTAATTATTTAAAAATTAAATTAATTTAATATTATTGATTTAATAAAAACATCTATATTTTCTGCCTTATCAGCAAGATGCCCAAGTATTTAACTTTAGGTTTCTTGTTTAGGTAAACACTGGTATTAGCAGGCTATAAAATTGGTTAATTTAAAAAATAAAAAAAAAAGACTATCTAGCCAATTGACATAAGCAATCCAGGCGTATTTTTAATATTAAATACATTCAGTAACTATAAACATTTATAAACATATATTTAGTGTAATTTAAAATCTTAAAGTTATGTTAAATACTAGATATTTGTTACATGTCTGGGTTATATCCAAATAAAATTTTTAAAACTGAAGCATAATTGCTGAACAAATCCTTATTCTTTGCTTGTTTTAATTTTCATAAAAATACAATATATTTAGGTCTATTAATCCATGTAAAAATTATATAAAAGACACAAAATATGTTCTATTGAAAAAAATAATTTTGTATAAGAAAGAGTCTTGTGTGGTAAATTTTTTGTCCTAAGGTAAACTGATTGGTTGTTTAAATATATTTTTTAAAAAGTATAGGGCTAAGACTGGGGGTTTAAGAAAACGAGGAAATATCTGAAAAAGTCAAAGAGGATTTATGAAAGGTGGGCCTTACACAAACGTTTTCTGTATAATTGGCTTGGCTGGGACTGGAAAGAATTTGTTTATAATTTTTTTCTAAACATTGGTGTCAGGGGTGCACTGATACAGGACGAGTCTAGTTCTACAGATTTTAAACATCAGGGTTTTCTCAAAGTATTGAACTTCTCTTCATAAAACTGAAAAAGGCTTGGATTTTCTTTCTTTATCTGCCGTCTTTTAAATTAAAGTTTTTATTTGTGCCACATTTTTCTTAGATATATTTAATTTCTCTAGTTTCACATTTAAAATGCTGTGCTCTTTGTTCAAAATGGTACTTCCATTTTTTGAGGAAGAGTTTTCCATTGGAAATTTTTCAGATTCATATCTCAGAGGTTCAATTTTTACAATATCTCACTGCATATAATTTGCAGGTCATATTTATTGCTTTCAGCTTTTTCTCCCCTTAAGGAGGCGTGTGATAATAACTCTCTCCTTCAACTTGTTTATCAGTTTTTGCATCTTTTTTCTCTGGTTTCAAATCAGCAATTGTGGCCTTATTATTGAAATGTTTATCTTGAAGGCCTGGAAAGGCAATGTTTTTCTCCAGTATACCTTAATTCTGTACTCTTGGTTTTTCTCAAGGTGTTTGACTTGTTACCCTTCTAACCTTGGGCATATTCTTCCTGTGACTGATTACATTTAAGCATCTTTTCCTTCTAACTTTGGGCATATTCTTCCTGTGACTGATTACATTTAAGCATCTTTTCCATCAAATTTAACTTGCAGGTTATCTAATGAGCTTTCCACAAGGAGAAACAATCAATCACACTTCAAAATATTTTTCTTTTCCTTTTTGGCAGATGGTCTAAGAAATAAAGATTTTACATTTTATCAGAATGATTTCTTGTGTTGCATTTATTAGATCCTACTTGTTATTTAAAGCTCAGAAACCGAGCTTTAAGAAGGTTAACATTTTTTTCATCCATGTACTTCTTGGTATTGATTTTAAAGCATTTTGATTATCACTCTGGTTATATAAGTGATTATTATTTTACAAATGACCTGTGATCCTACTTTGATCAAGTGTTTTAAGCCTTTGAACATTTTTCACAAACTTTCTCAAAATCAAATTATAAGACTTTTAACCTAAAATTAACTTTGGAATTTTTCAGTTGGACCTCAGGAACGATTTAAAAGACATATATGTCTCATCTGGTGCAGCTATTAAATGTTTAGGTTTATTTAGTAATTTATATAAGAAATATTGTCAAATGACAAGTGATAGTAGAACTTTCAGTTGCATTTATGGGTATGTTGTTGATATAAAGTTTTCAAAAATAATATAAATTTATAAAAATCTAATATGTTATCAGTAACAATTCTGGCAGTCCTAAAATGCTACAGATAATAGAAATAACTAAATGCTGAGGCCAGCATTATCCTAATACCAACACCAGAGAAAGATATTATGAGAAACAGAAACTACCAGACCAATATCATCTCTCATGAATATAAAGGCAAAAATATCCTCAACAATATATTAGCAAATGGAATCTAACAATGTATGAAAAGAATTATATACCATCTTTTTATCTGGTTATGCAAGACAAGCAAAGTTCTACTTATCTAGTGGACTTCCTGTCTATATCAACCCCAAAAACATCCGGTTCCAGGCTGACTGGCAGATGGGGTGTATTATTCAGCCTATTATGCTACCTATTACAACAATTAGTCCACCTTGAATCTGATAGTTAAGTGCTCCCATCTGCCCTTGACTATTCTCCAGTCTTATCCCTTTGATACTAGAGAACCAAGTTTCACAGCAGAATCTCCAACTACTGTAATTCTTGGGTAGAGAAGACAGTAATAAATGTGCTATTTAAAGATGTTAGTGACTACCTTAGAAGTATCCCCTTGACCCTCTCAGAGCATGCATACATTTAAAAATCTCAAAAAATATATAATATAGTCTATAGTGCCCGAAATGTTCTGCAAATTTTCTTCCAGTTAATTAAGTTGAATCTAGACTATCTGACACATGAGGCCACATAAAAAAGTAACTTCTGTGATCTGTGTTTACCCTTCTTGCAACTTCTGAAAAAAATCTAATGATACTATGAAACAGTTGCTGAAAACTTACCGGGTATTAGAAAACTAAACAAATAATCAAAGTTGTCTCATAATTTAAAAACTTTATAATGAAATTTTTAATTGGAAAATTTTGCCTGAAAATATTTAAGATGCAGTATGTTTAGCCTCAGAAGAAATATTTAACCTTACAATTGGGAGACATAGTAGGATCATATTTACTTTAAAACATGAAAGGAGGGGGCATCATAAATGATATTTGATTATACGTAATTCCAGATTATAAAATGGGAAATGAAATATGAAAGCTATAAGGAAGCAAATTTTCATCTCAATAAAAGAATATAATTTCACTTTTAATTAAATAAAGTTGCCAATAGGTATTATGTTGCTCTATGTGTTGGTCAGTTTCCCAGGCCTAGAAGTCTAAAAGAATAGGTTGCTTACTAGTTGAACATAGAGGGGTGTTCTAGACTAGATTTTCCTCTTAGCAACAAGATCCCCAATTGCACTCAAAGCACTACTAATTGTTTAACTATTTTTTCACCCACTTTATTGTTTTCTGCTTATGTGAATATTGAATAATATGAATATATTAAACTAATTATATACATGGATATAATTTTTGAAAAATTATAATTGTATACATATGCATTTTTAACATATGTAATAGCATAAAGAAAGGCAAAGAAGGAATAGCAAACCTGAATCAACATACAAGGTAACACTTGTTTTGCTTTCCAAAAAGTAATTGTGATGAGACCCAATTATTCCCTTTAGATGAGAATGCTTTTCAACCCAATGCAAGAGGAAAATATCAGCTTATGCCAATAGCCCTGCAAATACACATTGTGGGTGGGAATTCATTAAAACATTTTAGGATGTTCTATGGACTAGTCAAAATGCAGCTCACACAAAAAGTGTATTGTAAAGATTTGAAACTATGCAAAACTGTTCATAGATAAGGAATTAAGTATGTATTTGTATTATCAACTAACTTGGAATAAACTGTCCAAGGTATCTGAGCTCCTGAATTAAGGACAATACATTGTCTCAAGATAGCATAAATTTTAAATATTTGTATTTACACTGGTGCTTACAGAAGGCATGATTTGTGTGCTTATAAATTACTTAGATCTTCCTCAGACTCAGGAGTTGACTACTCAGTCTCTTCATTGCTATCTCCATATCTTTGTTTTGCAATGAGTAAATGGCAGGACTGAGGATGAGTGTAATTATAAAGTCTAAAATGGCAAGAAATGTATCCACTGGTACTGTGGGAAATGGCCACACATAAATAAAGATGCATGGTCCAAAGAACAAAGCCACCACAGTGATGTGAGCTGAAAGAGTAGAGAGGGCCTTGGACAAATCACGTGATGAGTGTTTCCATACAGTGACAAGGTTGAAGATATAAGAGATAATCAATAAGAAGAAAGTGCCTGTGGAAATGAACCCACTATTAGCAGTAACCAGGAACTCCACGTCCTGTAGCTGTCTATGCAGGCAAGTTTGATAAACCAAGGAAGATCACAGTAAAAGCTATCTATCTCATTAGGACTGCAAAAAGGCAAATGGCGAACAAAAGCCAACTGGGTAACTAAGCGAATGAGACCAATAACCCAAGCACGAGACAGAAGCAAAATGCACATCTGCGGGCTCATGATGGTCAGGTGGTGGAGGGGTTTGCATTTGGCCACATATCTGTCAAAGGCCATAGCTATAAGGAGCGCCATCTCAGATCCACCCAGGACATGAAGGACAAATATCTGGATGACACACCCCTGGAATGATATGGTATTGTGCCCAGAGTATAGGTCAGAAATCATCTTAGTAACTATTAAGGTAGAAAAACACAAATCCATAAATGAAAGTTGGCTAAAAGGAAGTATGTGGGGGAATGAATGTAAATGAGGGTCAAAGGTCACTATAAACACAACAATAATGTTTCCCAGAACAACTGTCACATAAAACACTGTAGAAATGGCAAGCAGGAAGTGCTGCACTGGTCTATAGGTAGAAAGTCCCAGGAATAGAGATTCAGATACCTCAGAGTAATTTGCTTCAGACATTGGGTTTTGTCTGGCATAACCTGAAAGATCACAAATAAAATAAGAACAAAGGAATTTGTCAGAAATAAATATTGAAAAAAACAGATTTAAATTGTTCTTAAATATGATATTAAAAAGGAAATCTTCCTGAACAGCCACAAGATGTTTTGAAAATTTTATGCATTTATTTATCCATTTAACTATTATTTGTAATGAGCATCTATTATATGCCAGGAACTATGTCAAGTTCTGAGATAAAACACTGATCTTGGTTTCAGGAATATTACAGGCTAATGCTAATTCTAGACATTGAATAGTTTCAAATACAGATAAAACTCTGATAATTAATACAAAGAAAACAAACAGAGCACTATTTTTAAAATGACTGATCACATAGGTACCTGCTCAGACTCCGCTACAAGGAATTATTACTGAAGAGTAAGAAGAATAGTCAAGACTTTGGAAATACTATGTGCAAAGACCCTGAGACAGTTGTTAGGAGGTTAAATAAATGAGATCAGGCTGCAGTGACAGTCTAGAATGATGGAATTCTGCACCCATAGAAACTTTACTTTTATTCTAAGAGCAATAGAAAACTATCAAGGATTTTAAATGTAGTTTGATCATACTTCCATTTGTGACAAAAGGTCACAAAAGCTTCAATGAAAAGGTTAGATTTTGCTTAAAGTGACCTGTCAGGAGACTACTGAAGAACTATAACACATCAGCCTGGACAGGATGAATATTCAACCAACAACATTCGCACAAGAGATAAAACTTGGAAAAATGTAGATCTTTGCCTACAAACGTGGACTTAATGAAGTTTCAAATGGATATTTAAAAGTTAAAAAGAGAAATTAAAAAAGTATGGGAACATGTAGCAAACATTAAGTTGGAAAATCTAATCAAAGCATATCTCATATTCACAAATTATGGAGGAAATGATTGAAAAAACATCGAATATATTAAAATATGTCATATTTTATATATGTGCTCATATATGTAGATATATATCGTGCATATAGATACATATCTATATATCTTTACGTGGAGATTTAAGCACTATAAAAATTAAAAACAGACTAAAGAAAATAGTTGTAAAACATCAGATTAACATTTTAAAATAAAATTAGTCTTCCAAATAAATAACAGATAAAAAGTGTGGTATGTCAATTAAAAAATGAATGAAACATATAAAGACAGTTACAAAAGAAGACATCCTAAGAATCAATAGCTATAAAAAGTAAACCTATCACTAGAAATCAAAGAAATGTAAATAAAATAGCATTGAGGTGCATTTTCTTTTACCTAACAAATTGTCAAATTTTTTAGAAATTAATGATTTATTGTGGATGCGGATATAAGGAACAAGACACTCTCATACATTTATAATGTGACTGTAGATTAAACAAGTTCTCTAAAAGGCACATTCAAAATAGATATCAAAACCTCAACTTCATCTATAGAAACAAAAATTGATAGTAAGCAAAGATGTGAATAACATACATTTGAATACAAAGAGAAGGTCACAAGATAAAATATGTAGGAAGACCTTTTTAAAAAATTGTGCATCTAGGAAGAAACAGACAATTTTCCTTACTGCTTATCAATAAATTGTTAACCTCCAGGCTTGTATGCATTTATTAGTTTGAATCACGGATAAAATTGTTCTTTCGCTGTGTCCAAAGATGGTCAAATATCAGTTTATATTATAGAGTCTAATCTAATCTATTAACTTATTTTTCCCCTTAATTTTCTAAATTACTTTATCCTTAAGTATTCAAACCAAATTACTGATGCTTGTTCCACACTTAAATTGAATACTATGGGTTCCCCCACTGGCAGAGCCACCACCAAATTTTTCTCTAGGCCCATACTACTGACAACAATTCTTTCTCATGTCTTCACTTCTCTCTGCACTACTCCACACTGAACCCAGTCTCTGGCTTTGAAGAACCCTACGCTGCCTCAGCAAGAAAGTAGAATAGACTGGTGGCAGCCACGAGGGACCCATAACAGGCAATAATAAACTAAAAGGCAGCCAAACCAAGCAGACATGGGCATCCTGAGGGTTACAGACATAAAGTAGGTAATGCAGCCAAAAGGAAACGCTACAGGGGTGATACAATGAGGCCCTACCACAAGGGCACCAAATGGAGAACTTTATAGGCAGTAGCTGGGAAAAATTAGGATAGAATTGAGCAAGGGAAAAAAAGGGACAATCACGGAGGTGAATTACAGTGGATATGATGTTTTAGGAGACTTGTAATCAACTCTATCTAAAGGTTTTGATCATACAATATGAGGGTTTTAAAATATATATTGCAAAATACAAAAAAAAGTGTATTTCGGTATATTCCCAACTGAAAAAAAAATGGGAAATAAAAAGTTTAAAGACCAAAAGAAAGGTCAGTAAAAATATACTGATAGATTATTTTCTTGAATGGTAAGAAAATTGAGTGATTTATTTTTGTTTTCTTGTTTTATTTTTCAAATATTAAAAATTACTTTATTAAGGTCTTTATTTGATAATATTCAATAGGAAAGGAAAATTGTCATCAAACAGAGTGTTATGGTTGATAGAAAGATCAATATGTTAACACCACAAGGAGGAGGCCTAATTTTAAAAGGTAGGAGACATGCACAGGCAACTCACAACAGGAGCGACAATACATACAAATGGCCAGTAAATATATTTATTGCCATTTAACTTCATCAGTCATTAGGAGTTTCACAAGATTTTTTTGTTTGTTTGTTTAATAATCATCAGGGAAAAAGAAAGAGATAAACAGAGAGAGAAATCAGAAATAAGTAAATTCCAAGTTTTTCTAGGTCTCAAAATGAAAGGTACTCTTATATACTGTTAAAGGATTTACAAATTGACAACAATTACTAGAATTTGAAATGCACAAATCTATTTCTAGACATACTAGCACAAAAGCAAATGTTATATATATGTAGGTAACACACATATATATATTTATACATATATACCTCTATTAGAATGTTGTTTCTATGTCAATGAATAGTGAGTATTAATCCCATTACAGTACGTCCGTACAAGAGAATACTTTGAAGCTGTTAAAACTAACTAAATAGTTTTAAATATATTTGGAAAGATTTCCAATTTAGTAAAAAACAATAAAATACAGAATAAAATTTAAACATGAAACTTTGTGGGTGTGTTTAAACAAAAAAAATTCTCCAGGAATGCACACCAAATATTGCCAATGGTGAATGCTGAAAAGTTGGATTACGTGTGGTTTTCACTTCTTAAGATCTATATTTTGGTATTATTGAAATTGCCTAAAATATTGCTTTGGACTGTAAAATAGATTTTTAAAATACCAAATAAGAGTTTGAAGATGCACAGCCTGCAAATTCAGAATGTAGTAGTGCCAGCATTTAAGTTTGGATTTTAAAAATAAAATAAAGTTTCACAAATGTGAGAAAAATCATTTTCTCCTTAAAAAGCGACAGCTGTAATTTAACAGAAAATATTCTCAGTAAGGGATTCATCACCAAGATAAAACCTCATATTGCTGAGCCATCTATTGCTAGTTTCTTTACAATGTATCTGTTGTTTAGTTGATTGATATTGGTAAGGAAGGAGATGAAAGGCAAAAGAAGGATAAGGGAGGACAGAATAGGGACAGGAACAAGGGGGAAGGAAATAGGAAAGAATAATAGAAGCAAGCAAGAAGGGATACTGTAAAGGTTAAAAGGGAAGCAGTCAAAAAGAACACCAAGGGAGTATTTCCGAGTCTAATCCTGTCTACTCACCACTTAAAATCCCTGTGACTTCTGTCTTCAAACTATCTCATGATGGCAGTAAAGCTTGAGATCTATCCACAGCACATCTCCCAACTTCTCATCTGAACTCTCCAGCTCACAGACCTGATGAACTACAGGAACACTCCTTGTTCTTTTGTGACTCCTCAGGCTCACTCATAATTTTTTTTTTTTTTTTCATATTCAAGGGATCCCTGACCTTTTTCATTTAGCTGATTACTTCTCATTCTAAAATGCCACCTCGTGCATCAGTTCATCAAGGGTGTCTCTCTCTCTACTTCAGTATGGAATAGATCTTACCCCTCTATGCAATTACATCATGTTTTCAAACCTCTCATATTATTTCATACTATATTTACAGTTAATAGTCTCTCTGTCTCCTGTGCTAGGTCTATGAACTTCTTGAGAGCGGTGACTGTATTTTATTCAGAAATCCTGGGCGACAGTAAGTTTGAGAGACAAGTGGTTGGAAGGATGCGGGCAGGCATATGTATATAGACGATGAAAAAATTGATAATAATGATTTCTTGGTAAATAATGTTCACTCTACATGTTAATCCTTTTGAAAATTGATTACAATAAAAATATTGAAAATAATTGTTACTCTAGAAATTATCTCACACATTGCAAGTTTTAGGCATCTTACTGTAAAACTAATTTCCAAGATTGTTGCTAGTTTCTATTGAAATATAATCTAGACCCATAAATTTCCCTGTAAATCCAAATACAATGTAGGCATTGTACTGTGTGCCTGAGGGCCCTGGTGCCTCAAGAACCTTCATGAAGCTGGGCTACCTGGCCACTGTCACTTCTCCTGCCCTTATGTGAGGTTTTATAATTTTTGTCTTCCAAGTAATTGGTCCATTTCATCTAAGATATCAAATTTGGGGACTTAAAGTTGTTCGTAATATGTATTTATTATCCTTTTACTATCCCTTGAGATCAGTAGTGGTTCGTCTTTTATTTCTGATATTCATAGATTGTGTCTCCTCCTCTCTTCATTTCTCAGTTCAGAGTTTGTTAATTTTATGGGTCTTTTCAAAGAACCAGCTTTTTTTATGTTGTTGAGTATCTCTATTGACATTCCATTTTTCAACTTCATTGGTTTCTGACCTAATATTCATTTCTTTCCACGTTAGGCTTATTTTGCCTTCTTTTTCAGTTTTCTAAGGTAGAAGCTTAATATTATTGATTTAGATCTATCTTCTCTTCTAATATGTGTAATCAATGACATCAATTTCCCTCTAAACACTACATTCATTGCATCCCACAAATTTGGATTTGTCTTTTCATTTATATTTAGTTCAAAATATTTTTAATATCTTCTGAGATTTCTTTTTTGATCCATTTGTTATTAACAAGAGTGTTGTTTAATCTCCAAATATTTTAGAATGTTCCAGCCATCTCTCTGTTATTGACCTTTAGTTTAATTCCTTTGTAATCTAAGAACATGTTTTGTATAATTTCCATTCTTTTAAATTTGTTAAGTGCGTTTTATGGAGTAGACTATGGTCTATCTTTGTGAATGTTCCACGTGAGCTTGAGAAGAATGTGTGATCTGCTGTTCTTAGATGTAGTTTTCTAAATGTGAATTAGGTCAAGTAGATCAATGGAGTTGTTGAGCCCTATGAAGTCCCTAGGGATTTTCTGCCTGCTAGATCTAACAATTACTGAAAACAAGGTGTTGAAGTCTGCAAATACAGTAGTTGTTTGTCCGTTTCTCCTTGGAGTTCTATCAGTTTTTGCCTTAATATTGTTGTTAAACATTTACACATTCAGAATTGTTATGCCTCTTTTGAAAATGAATGAATTCCCTCAGATTATGTGTGTCTCAGAAAATGTTTTGTCATTCTTCACTTTTGATGGATAATTTTGCTAAACATAGTATTCTTGTTTGGTTTTTTTCAATGCTGTAAGTATTTCACTCCTCTCTCTGCTACATGGATTGACCAAAAAAAAAAATGTAATTTATATTCTTGTTCCTCTGTAGGTAAGGTTATTTCCCTACATCCTCTGGATTCTTTGAAGACTTTGTCTTTTTTTTTTTTCTTTTCTTTTCTATAGTTTAGATGTGACATGCCTAGGTATGGATGGGATTTGTTCTGTTTTGTATTTATCCTGCTTCGTGTTGTCTAAGCTAAGTGGTTTCATGACTGCCATTAATTTGAGAAAATTCTGAGCTATTATTATTTCACACATTTCTCCTGCTCCTTTTTCTTTTTTCTTCTGTTCTTCTGATATTCCAGTTGCACGTGTGTCATACCTTTTATGATTGTACAACAATTCTTGGATATTCTGTGGGGGTGAGTGTCTTCTGTTTTCCTCTGTACATTTCAGTTGGGAAGTTCCTATTCAAAAGTCTTCAAGCTCACTGATTCTTTTCTCAGCTTTGTCCTATCTACTGCTGAGCCCCTGAAAAGCGTTCATTTGTTCATTTGCAGAACAGAGATCAAAGAGGAAATTGTCAGGAACTCTCCTTGCACAATTCCATGTAATTATTTGTGCTAGTACCCCTCTTCAGTTTTTCTTCTTAATCTTTCACTATGTAGTATCTAAGAACACGGATTCTCTAAGCCAGGCAGTCATAGTCTGAGTCTTGTCTCTGTTACTGTGATGGCTAATATTGAGTGTCAATTTGATTGGATTGAAGGATACAAAGTATTGATCCTGGGTGTGTCTGTGAGGGTGTTGCCAAAGGAGATTAACGTTTGACTCTGTGGGCTGGGAAAGGCAGACAAACCCTTAATCTGGGTAGGCAAAATTTAATCAGCTGACAGCATGGCTAGAATATAAGCAGGCTGAAAAATGTGAAAGGAGAGACTGGCCTAGTCTCCCAGCCTACATCTTTCTCCTGTGAGGGATGCTTCCTGCCCTTGAACATTGGACCCCAAGTTCTTCAGTTTTGGAACTCAAACTGGCCCTCCTTGCTCCTCATCCTGCAGACAGCCTATTGTGGGACCTTGTGAGTGAGTGAGGTAATAATGAACTCATATATATGTCATATAAAATATATATTATAATTATATTTTATATATATATTCCATTAGCTCTATCCCTCTAGAGAACCCTCACTAACACAATTACTTATGAGCTATGGGAAATTAATCAACTTCCAAATGCCGAGCCTCATATGTTTTTCATCTAAAATAGGAGTTCTTGTATTATCTTAATGTTGCTTGTTTACTTATTGTTTTCGTGTACATTTTTGGAAAGTAACTGAAGCAGCTCAGATAAAATGAATGTATACTCTCTCACATGATAACGTGATAATAGATCTAGTTTATACATTTATAATGCCAGTTTATACATCTCCTCAGATTGTGTAGATGCTATATTTAAATATGTTGCTATATTTAAATATGCTGATATCATATTGTTTAGAATATTCACACAATGGAATCTGAATAGTTTATTTACAACTTTTTATCTATTCTTTTCATTCCTTGTAAATAATCAACTATACTTTTAGGTAAAATATTTTCTAGGTTATGTCTCAAGACCTGAAACCTTCCTTTACCTGATCTTCAGCTTAGTTGACCAGAGGACTCATCACCACTTACCTGATTAATGTCAAGCCCAGTAATCCCACCCTTGTGCCACATTCTCTTCCCAAAACCCAAGCACTAATTCCTAAAGTGTAAGGAGAACACTTTAAAAACATATTTTTACTTTTGAACAAAAAGGAGGTATCTTAAATAATGTTATCTTAATTCCTCATTTCTCTAAAAGCAATCACTCCATTAAATGAAAGCTATTTCAGCATAAATTGATTTTAATAAATTAAATATTAAAATACCTTTCATATACGGATGATCCCCAATTTATAGTGGTTCTACTTAGAATTTTTCAACTTTGTAATAGTGCAAAATCAGTACATATTCAGAGAAACCATGCTTTAGGTACCCATACAATCATTCTATTTTTCACGAAATTTCAGTTCTGCATTCAGGAAATTACATAAGATAGTCAATATTTTATTGTAAAATAGACTGTATGTTATATGATTTCATCCAGCTGTAGGCTAATGTTAGTGTATTAAGCATGTTTAAGGCAGGCTAGGCTAAGCTATGATATATTGAATGCATTTCAATTTATAATATTTTCAACTGATCATGGGTTTATTGAGATGTAACCCCATTGTAAGTCAAGGAATGTCTGTACCAAAAAACAAACATAATTCATCAAAATATATATGTTAACATATGCACATGCTATTATGTAATTATATGAAAAGGAAACTGGAACAAAGTCCCTAAAAATATGCTCAAAAGTTATTTTTGGCAAAAAAAAGTAATAAAAAAAGGTGATAGAGGCAGATTATTATATATCTTTCTCAAGCTTTAAAGTGTTGGAACTTTGAACAGTAAACCTGAATTTGCATAATACCTTATCAATGAAAACAAAAGATAAGCTTCTGCTATTGATGTTATTTATAATATTAATAATTTTATTTTTTACATAATATGTTAAACCTAGAACGTTGCTCACAAAAGCACAGAAAGTTTCGAGACCTTAACATGCTTCTCTACTCTTCATTATGTATGCTTCATACAAAAGCAGTGGTTCAGGGCTGGCTGCTCTGTCACAGGCATGGTTGCTGCATCAGTGCCTAGCTCATCTCCCACTGCCTATCATTCATGCCCACCAACACAAGTCATCTGGCTTCTGCTGGTTTCTCTTTTAAAAAATTAAACAAATAAATATTTTAAAACAGCTTAACTTCTATCATTAGAACCTTTATAACTGTATTCACTAGGTCTGTCTTTAACAAAAGACTCTCTATTAAGTGATATTCTCAATTCAGAGAAACTCCGAAACTATAAGGTCCCAAAGGAATATGGTATAGGTAGTTTGAAAGCCTTCCACCCCAGAGACTACTCTGCAGTGAATATATGCCTCATACTCTCCCACAAACACTGGTGACTGCAGAAAATGCATTGTTTTGCTGCAACAGGGTTTTTATTTCAGACCTTAGTTAAAATATGGGCAATGCTTTATCCATGGGAGAAAAATGTGGTGGAATAATGATGTCGGTCTGGTAAGGTACGATCTGTATTCTAACTTGTCCCTTACTTCCTCTATCACATTTAAGAGAATTTCATGATGTTTTAACACCATTTTTCCACACATACTAAGTAGGATGGTTTGAAAGTGCTGGATAGCTTCCAGAGTTATCAAGAGTTTTCTCCCAGCTACATCTTGGGACTTCTGTACTCCCTACAGCATCAAAGGGAATGATTTCTAGATAATCTCACAGCTCAATAGATGCCCTGGTTGAGGAAGGCCTCTTCTTACATATCCGTAATCATCAGAGTCCACAGTTTTCCTGGATTAAGGGACTGTTCTAAGTACAGATATGTGACTGTCATTAGTGGAAATTTTCAAGCATGGAGAAAATTGTTAATAATTTATGGAGATAAAGAAGAAACTTGGTAGAAAATATGGAAGGAAATCTGTTAAAAGCTATAACTGTCAATGGTGCCATGGAAATAAAATTATGCTCTTGGAACTGAACAGAAAGAGATGCAGGATAATACCACATGAGGAGAAGGACAAATGTCAGAGAACACTGGGTGTGCCTCCCAGTCAGGCTAATTCTGAGCTCTGAAACTTCTAACAAGTTACCTGGAGAGTCAGACTCAGAATAAGACCCATTTCATGGGGTTATTGTGAAGATTAATTTAGACAATATGAGTGAAAGTTTCAGGCACACAGCAGGTATTCAGAGAGATAGGGTGACACAGAGCAGGTTTTAGTTTTTCACATGACCCTAAAAGCAGCAGCTCCAAAAGAAATGGAAATGGTTTCATTTTCTTTCTATGCTTCTTTTTTTTCCCCTACATTTTCTTCTCTTTGATGAGTTCTGCTTTAAGTCAATCCATTTTATAAATATATATTCTTGTAATTTAGAAAGTAACTTCTCTCTAGGGTATGTCTGAAAATTAATTATACTTGTATTGTTAGTATTGATATTAAATTATAAGTCATTTTATTAGTAATACTTATCTTTTGTAATTTAACTAAAATAATACTAACAACTTTTAAAATAAGTAATAAGGTAAAAAAAAGCAGGCATAGGCTTTTACTCTGTTTGTATAGTACCGATAGTCTATTTCTTTTTTATCTGACATGCCCAGTAGAGATTAATGCACACAATAAGAAAATATTCAATAAAGGCTTGTTGACTTGAGTAGAAAAAATAATCCCCTTCTAAATCTGGCACTTTCTAATTCTGTTCTTACTTTTATCCCTGGTATCCAATAATACTGTTGAATCTAAACAACAACATCAACAACTTCAATTATATACAACAGTGGGGATAAGCCCAGACTCAAGCAAAAACCTTGAAGCAATAAGTTCCAAAAGTAATCATAACAGAATTATTATGGATACATAGAATATTTTTCATGCAGCTATTTTCCATTTGTATTTCTTATGTCAGTTACCTTTTTATAGGACACATAGTCTTAGGAAGAGTTTTATTATTTTGTCATGATTCATAAAAATCATATTCCTTTCCAACCAAACTAAACTATTTATAATAACTAAACTATTTATAATAAGCATTCTTTCTAGAAGCTAACTCTACTAGATTCTCTATTATCTGTTTAGATTCAACAGTATTAGATTCAACAGATTCAACAGCATTATTCTAATACTGTTTAGATTCAATAGTATTATTGGATACCAGGGATAAAAATAAGAACAGAATTAGAAAGCACCAGATTTAGAAGGGGATTATTTTTTCTACTCAAGTCAACAAGAATTTATTGAATATTTCCTTATGGACATTTTCCTTTTGTTCACTTTTTTTAAGCTGTAAAAATGAATATAATTGTTATTATGATTATGAAATAGTAATTAGAAGTGTTTAGCACAGCCCTGAGTGCACTCTCCTCTGTCTCAAAGATATGTGCATATACTGTCTCTCAATATGTGTGTATATGTGTGTGTGTATATATATTAAATTATATACATATATGTGTATATATATAATTTTATACATAAATGTTTATATATGTGTGTTATGTATTTATAAAGGTCTCTCTCCATATATATGTGTGTGTGTGTATATATATACACGTACATATATATGTGTACGTGTATATATATATGCTATCTAAACTAGCAACAATCTAGCTGGCTCCCAACCTTAACAGAGGGCTGTGTAACACCAATCATCAGAAAACTGTCATGGGTATTGGAAATAAGTGATTCATTATAGGGAGCCTTTGAGATCCAGATATCTAAAAAATGAAAAAGAAGGAGAGTAAGAAGGAAAACTAGGAGACAGAACACAAAAGAGGAGAGGGAAAGCAAGAAATAGAAAGAATGTAAATCTATTTTCCAGCTTCACAGAATTACATTTTTAAAGGAATTAATAGCAGAAATGAGTAGGTTAGAGACCAAATTCCTACAACTTGTTGGTAAGGAATCTGTTTAGTTTGTATATGCCATTTATCTTGGCATTGTGAAAGAAACTCTGCCAATGATGATTGGGGAAACATAATGTATTTCAAAAAACATAGCTTCTTCATCTAAGGTAAATGAGACTGATTGGAAATAGTTTCCTCTGGTGATGTTGGAAAATGGAGGGAATTATCAAATTCTGAAAATGTGTAGCCAGAGTCTTGGGTCTCAGGGGCCTTCTCCTTTGTAACACTAAAATCTGTTTTTAAAGCAACTTGTTGCACAGCCCTCTCCCAGTCTTCACCACAGACTTTGCTTCATTTTAGTCCCTGCAGAGATTTCCAGACTTTAGCTTCTCAAAAATCATCTTCTTTTGAACTAGAAATTTAATGCAAGACAGTGTATTCTACGGTCATAGATTATGTCTGGCAACATGGACTTTTGAACACATTTTAGAGTTCTATATTGAAGATTAGACCTCAGGAGTCACAATAGCTGTGGTATGCCTCAGGTTTTGCGTAATTTCCTACAGGCTACACAAGCTTTGAGTTTCATGATCAGAGAACATTTCTTCCTAATCCCCATTATTTTTCCTTATGCCTAAAACATTTATTCTTTCACAGATGGTTAACCACCTTCTCCTTGACCGGTTTATCTGCTCTTATACTTAATTAGCTATTTTCATTGATGAAAAAGGTTTTGCCATTTTGTCAAGACTAGTAGTAGGATCTCTTTATTTATTCATTAATGAAACTATTATTGACCTTCAAATAATGTCCTAATATTTTCCAGTATTTCAAATGTATATTTAGGCACTATTTTTCTACCATATAGTCCCTAAAAAATAATATGTGCTTTTCAAAAATAATATTGTTGGCTAAGCACAGTGGCTCATGCCTGTAATTCAAGCACGTTGGGAGGCCAAAATGGGTTAATCAGCTGAGGTCAGGAGTTCAAGACCAGCCTGACCAATATGGTGAAACCCCATCTCTACTAAAAAATACAAAAATTAGCTAGGCATAGTGGTGGGCACCTGTAATCCCAGTTACTCAGGAGGCTGAGGCAGGAGAATCACTTGAACCCAGGGGGTGGAGGTTGCAAAGAGCCAAGATCATGCTATTGCACTCCAGCCTGGGCAACAGAGCAAGACTGTGTCAAAAAAAAAAAAAAAAGAAAGAAAGAAAGAAAAGAAAAGAATATTATTTCACCTCAGGTTCACAGTATTGAATGGATCATAATCCTTGATTCACATCATAATCTCTTTCATGCCAGTTATGTATGTGTTTATCCATTAATGAAATTACACCTATGAAAACACGATGCAATACAAGAACCGAACAATTTATAAAGCATCCATATGCTTATGTGCTCATCTTCACAACTCCCTTGCCTCCCCTCACCTGAGGTTACTTAGAACATCTTACATTTTCTTTTTTATTTCATACACACATTTTCACTTACACAAGTTCTTGCAAAGCACACTGTTGGTGTTTTATTGCTTTTCACCTCATAAAAACTATGCTGAATTGATCCATTTTGGACTTTTCCTTCATTATATTTTACTAAGATTTTTCTATATGATTTTATATAGTTGTACTTCATTTATTATGGTTCAGAATAATATCCCATTGTTTTGTCAATGGGCATTATAAATTTATCTTTGTATGCATATGCAAGAGTTTATCTTAGGTTGTAAATGTAATTGAAATCACTGGGACATAGAATGTGTGAATGTTAACTTTTGCAGGATAAGGGCAAACTGTTTTTCCATAATGATTATACTAGTATTCGGTTCCATCAGCAGTGTTTAAGAAATCCTCTTAACTAGGCTCATGTTGTAAGGACCTTCTGAGGCTATGTCACAAGCACATCCTTAACCTAGGCAAAATAAACTTTCTAAATTGAGATCTGTTCTCAGATACTTTTGGGTTCATACTAGTTATTACTGGAAACAGTGAAGAAGGCTTTAAAAATAAAACTTATCAAATTTAGATGAGATTAAATGAAAGCTCTAGAATAAAGTTGTGAACCCCAAAACTCTGAGACAGGTCTCAGTTAATTTAGAAAGAATGTCACTTTCTGACAGGCCCAGGAGTCCCAAGTTTCTCTTGGAACCTCAGAGAGGAATTCACCCAACTCATAGGTATTGATGGTAGAAATCCATGGCTGGGCTTGGCTTTAAAAAAATTGTATCTGAGATTCCTTCTATGCAACAAAGTTCCATCAAAACCAATATAAAAGCCTATGTAAAAACAAATAATTATTCTTGCTGCACTCTATACAAATAATCAGGACAAGTATAGTAAAGCGAATCAGTTCTTTAAAAAAAAGAAATCCTCTAAATTCGCATAATGTTTATTCAGAAAATGTGATGCTCTGTCTTTTTTCAGATGACTTTAGAACAGACTGGACTAAATGGAAGAAGCAAATCAGTCTGTGGTGTTTGAATTCATCATTCTTGGGCTTTGTGATTCATGGGAGCTCCAGGACTTCCTCCTAGTGATATTTTCTTCACTTTATTTGATTACCATTTTAGGCAACATCTTCATTGTGATCATAATTATCACTAACCTCCATCTCCATTCCCCTATGTACTTCCTGTTAGCCAATCTCTCATTCATTGACTTCTGTCTTTCCTCAGTCACTACCCCTAAAATGATCACAGACTTTCTCAAGGAAAATAAGACCATTTCCTTTGGAGGGTGTATGTGTCAAATTTTCTTTGGACATTTCTTTGGAGGGGGCGAGATGGTACTGCTTGTGTCAATGGCCTATGACCGTTATGTGGCGATCTGCAAGCCACTCCATTACTCCAGCATCATGAACAGATATATGTGCATTGGGTTAGTGATGACATCATGGATTATTGGCTTTGTGCATTCAGCAAGTCAACTAGTTATGATTGCAAAGCTGCCCTTTTGTGGACCCAGGGAATTGGATAGCTTTTTCTGTGATATTCCACTGGTAATCAAGCTAGCCTGCATAGACACCTATATTCTAGAAATGTTGATAAATGCTAACAGTGGGGTACTGGCAACCATCTGCTTCATTCTGTTGCTGAGCTCTTACTCTCATATTCTGTTTACTGTTTGCCTTCACTCTAAGGTTGGAACATCCAAGGCTCTCTCTACCTGCACTGCCCACATCACGGTGATAGTGTTATTCTTTGGGCCTTGCATCTTCATTTATTTGTGGCCAGTCAGTATCCCCTGGGTGGACAAGTTTCTTGCTGTATTTTATGCAGTCATCACACCTCTCCTAAATCCAGCCATTTACACCCTAAGAAACAAAGAGATTAAAAATGCCATAAAGAGACTAGTATGTTAGTATTTAGATTGCAGTGGGTATTTCACTGTCTCACTCTAGAACGTTCACAGTAATGTCCCTAAATTAGTCACATCTGACCTGTTACTTTGAACTGTGAAACATTACCTAGTTCACAGATGTAGTCTCTATCTCCAGATGAAAGATCTGTGTCGATTCTACTCAATTCCACAATCATTTATTAATCATTCAATGCTAAATTATTTCCTGTCTGGGAAATCTGACCGGTCTTTATGACTATAATTTTGACTGTGCTCAGGATGACTTGAAATTAATTAATGACATTTATTACTCTTGGTACTGCTACTTCCAACACCCACTACCATATGCTGAAATTTTCTATTATGCTACGCATTTCTTTGAGCAAAGTATGTCACATAAGTCTTCTCTTAATTTTTTTCAATAAGCCAGTGAATTATTGCTATCTTTATTTTTACAAATGGATAAATTAGTCTTTCAATTAATAATCCCTCTACCTAACTTACCTGAAGAGACACCTAGAAAGGTAATTATTAAACATTCCCCATCACGCTCGGAATAAGACCGAATCAGTCATAATATAGAGAAAATGTTATTCCTTCAACTTCATGCCTTGGCCATTTGCAAAACCGTGTAATTGTCTTTAGGAGATATGCAATAAAAAGAAAGACGAGGCTGGGTGCGGTGGCTCACGCCCGTAATCCCAGCACTTTGGGAGGCCGAGGCAGATGGATCACGAGGTCAGGAGATCGAGACCATCCTGACTAACACGGTGAAAATACAAAAATTAGCTGGGCGTGGTGGCGGACACCTGAAGTCCCAGCTACTTGGGAGGCTGAGGCAGGAGAATGGTGTGAACCCGGGAGGCGGAGATTACAGTAAGCGGAGATCACGCCACTGCACTCCAGCCTGGGTGACAGAGTGAGACTCTATCTCTAAAAAAATAAATAAATAAATAAAAAGATGAGTGTACTAACAATCTTAGGGTATTACTTCTCTTTCTTTTAATAAATGTGTTGGGGGTTCATTATCTATACCAGATAAAATAAGGGACATTGTGTTATGTTCTAAAAATGACTAGGGACCCCAAAGACCTTCTGTTTAAGTAGGTTATGTCTGTTGAAATTTATCAGTTTAGAAATCTTAAAAAATTAAATGCTTATGTACTAATGCTTAAAAATAACACTAATAAGGCATTGTTAGTTACCACAAACATCATATTTTAGGAAAAGTAACAATATGTTCAAAAATGTAATAAAGAAGAACAGAATGGTTTTACCTATTTGCAAATTCTTTTAGTATATGGCTGAATAGAAGCAGTTGAGTTCTCCCATCTGCTCTGCATTACATTTGTTGTAACATGTGCTTTCGTTAGAACTATATAAAGGCCATCTGGCCTGACAGACATATGCAGTTGGATAAGAGAGGAGTGTTTTCATTTTCGTGCAGAAGCAATGGTGAATAAAACTACAGGTGAAATTCAGCACAAAGCAAGACAGTGGCATCCTGTACTAGATATTGTAGCAGTCCTCACTATCACATACTCACAGTAAAAAAGTAACAACTGTAATAACCTTTTAAAATTATGTCTGCAAATATGATAACGCCAGATGATATCATTGTTTGTTGTTGCTATTTTGGTTGTGGTTTAAATAGTCAATATAGTATGTTTCTCCTTTTAGATGATTTTCATTCCTTATTTACCGCAATCTGGGAAAGTTTTTTCCAGCCTAGAAAAGCTTCCTAGATTTCTTCTCAGTTATTGTTTATCTGAAAGTGTCTTTATTTTTTCTTCATATTTGAAATATTTTTTTCATTGGATCTGGAATTCTAGTGCATTAATTATTTGAAATATTTTTTTCATTGGATCTGGAATTCTAGTGTGTTAATTTTTCTGAACACTTGAACTGGATAAAGAAAATGTGGTATATACACACCATGGAATCCTACTCAGCCATTAAAGGGAATGAAATCATGTCCTTTGCAGTGACTGGATAGAGCTGGAGGCCATTATCCTAAGCAAACTACTCAGGAATAGAAAAATAAATGCTGCATGTTCTCATTTATGAGCGAGAGCTAAACATTGAGTGCACATGGACACAAAGAAGGGAACAACAAACCCCTCAGCTTACTCCAAGGTGGAGGGTGAAAGGAAGGAGAGGATCAAAAAACTACCTATCAGGTAGTATGCATATCACCTCAGTGACCAATTAATCTGTACACAAAATCTCCATGATGGGCAATTTACTTAAGTAACAAACCTGCACCCCTGAACCTAAAATAAAAGTTAAAATAATAATAATAAAATGTTATTCCAATGCTTCTGGCTTTCACATTTTCTATTGAATAGTCATCAGTTTTATTGCTGTTCCTTTGAAGATACTAACTTCCTTTTTCTCGCTACCACAAATATGTTCTTTTTGTCTTTGGTTTCAGCAAAGTGACTACAATAAGCCTATGATACGGTTTTCATTGTATTCATCTCTCTTGTTCACTGCATTTCTTGAATCTATGAGTCCTACCTTTTATTTTTTAAATTAAAAGCACATTATGAACACTTTTCCATGGTATTATTTTTCTATATATAAGGCTGAATCCCTCTCCCAACTGGATGTGTAATGAATAATTTCTCTATTTTGGGGGATTTGGGTTATTTCTATTTTTATAATAAATAATTGTAAAATATTTGCCCAATAGCTAAATATTTAACTCATTTATTGTTATTGCCTTAAGAAATTTTTTTTGTAATTGTATTTTAGTCATATGGCAATTTTTAAGCATTTGATATATGTTTTGAAATTATAATCTGTAGAAGATTTATAATTTATACTATGAATTGCAAGGTACAATGGTGTCTATTTTCCTAAAGGCTTACCTATGACATATTATTCATTTACTTGAAATTTTTACAGTGTTTCACAAACATATAGCAACTCTATTTTTTATTTACATTTCTTTGATTACAGATGAGTTTTAATGTTCTTCATATATTTATTGACTATTTGGATTTCTTATTTTGTCATAAGTATGAGTGTGTATTTTAAATTTGGTATACATTTACATTTAACAATTATTTCCTATATTTATTTTTATTTAAATAATTTATACAAATGATTTAAATTTTTGAATCTTAAAGTGTCAGAAATTTTTTTTCTGCATTATTTGCACAGGGGATGATAGACTTAGATTTTTCTCACTCAAAGACCTATTTGATGTGGTCCTTTGTTAGATTCTTAAGTGGTCTCTCTCCTTTCCCTCTGAATTTACCTGCAATCACCATCTCCTTGACTGGAAGTCAATCTACACAAATCATTGTGAACATCTGTTGACACAAGTGTACAACACTTGGGTAAGAGACAAACTTCTTACAACCTCCACTACCACCATCACCCATGCCACCCCAGCTACCCAGGAGGCAGTGAGCCCACACAGCAGCCCAAAACACCACTAATACAACCAGCATTTAAGAAAGACACCACACTGAGACTGTTTATAACCAAGGAAATCATACAGAGACTTCACTGCTGAACACACCCAGAAGCAAAGCCAAACAATCTTACTCAATATACATCATAGTCGTATCCTTAAGAAGATAACTTCACATATCAATATTAAACATGAATGTAAATGAATTAAATGCTCCACTTAAAATATATAGATTGGCAGAATGGATTTTAAAAATCAATCCAACTATACATTGTTTATCAGAAACTCACCTTAGTTGTAAAGACATTCATACACTGAAGGTAAAGGGTTAAATATCTTTTTCCAAAGATACTCCACATGATGGAAGACTTCCCAAAAAACAAACAAACAAACAAACAAAAAACCTCTTAGATTCAATAAATGAATTCAGTAAAACTGATACAGTTTTTACTGAAATGAATTCAGTAAAACAGGATACAATATCAATGTACAAAGATCATTAGCATTTTTACACCAAAAACAATCAAGGCAAGAACCAAATCAAGAAGGCAATTTCATTTACAATACCTACAAAAAATATTTAATAAAATACCTAGAAATATATTTAACCAATGAGGTGAAAGATCTCTACAAGGAAAACTAAAAACCCTGATGACAGAAATAGTAGACAATACAAATAAATGAAAAAAAAAAATCCTATGCTCATGGATTGAAAGAATCAATATCATAAAAATAACCATACTGTCCAAAATAATCTACAAATCCAATACAATTCCCATCAAAATACCAATGTCACTTTTCATATAATTAGAACAAACAATCCTAAAATTCATATGGAACCAAAAATGAGCTGAAATAGCCAAAGCAATCTTAGCAAAAAGAACAAAGCTGGAGGCATTACATTACTTGACCTGAAATTATACTACCAGGCTATAGTACCTAGAAAAATATGATACTAGTATAAAAATAGACACATAGACCAATGGAACAGAATAGATAACACAGAAATAAAGTCACATATCTACAGTTGGCTGACCTTTGACACAGTCAACAAAAACATACCCTCGGGAAAGGACACTCTCATGATGAAATGGTGCTGGGAAAATTGGACTGCCCAATGCAGAAAAATGAAAACTGCATCCCTATATCTCATTGTACACAAAAATCAACTCGAGATGGATTAAAGACTTAAATGTAAGATCTGAAACTATTAAAATACTAGAATAAATTCTAAGGAAAACTCTTCTGGACATTGGTATAGTCAAAGCATTCATGACCAAGACCTCAAAAGCACAAGCAATAAAACCAAAAATAGAAAAATTTGACGTAAGTACTCAACATAGTACTTAACTAAGATTTACTAAATTCATGTATCAAATCTAAGACTTGTTGATACTACAATAGTAGATACATATCATAACACATTTTTCCAAACCCATAGAATGTACCAAGGTGAACCCTAATGTAAACTATGGACTTGGGGTGATGATAATGTGTCAATGTGGGTTCATCAATTATAAGAAACATACCACTCTAGCAGGGGATGTTAATGGGGGAGGCTATGCCCATGTGAGATATATGGGGTATATATGTACCTTCCTCTCCATTTTGCT
>NC_037675.1:20784031-20834867 GCF_003255815.1 Theropithecus gelada | reverse complement strand
TAAATGACGAGTTGATGGGTGCAGCACACCAACAAGGCACAAGTATACATATGTAACAAACCTGCACGTTATGCACATGTACCCTACAACTTACAGTATAATAATAAATAAATTAAAAAAAAAAAAAAAAAATCAACACTTGGAACCTGAAGATTTACCTTTCCCACACTGAACACCTCATTCTCATTAAATTAATTACCACAGTATTCTTTCTCTGGCTATTAATATTAATTCAATTGTATAGTATTACTAATACTATGTCATTTGTAAATCAACATAAAGTATTAGTGACACATTTCAAGGAAGGTAGTGAGGGTGAGAAAGCTAGCATGGGCTTTTGTACAATCTGCAGCACCCTGATCAATATGCTTATAAGCATATTTTCATATGGACATTGACCATCCCATCTTTTTGCATATAATTCTTAAGAAGACTTACATCATTCAATATATACTAAACTGTTCGACCCAGGAAGCCTATTCTTAGGTATTTAACTAGATGAGATGAAAACTTGAGTACCATTAAGTATATGAATGCTCATAGAGTTTTAATCCTAATCCCTAAAAATTTGATATAACCCAAATATCCTAAAGTGGTGAGTACATAATAAATATTTGCGTCATATGAATGTAATGAAATACTACCACTCACTCATATTTGTGGCTTAAAAATTTGATCTCCTAGAGGTAGTGAATAGAATGGTGGTTACCAGAGACTGGGAGGGGTAGCAGCAAGAAGAGGATGAAGAGAAATCAGTTAATGGGGCACAAAAATACAGTTAGATAACAGGAATGTATTCTAGTGTTCAATGGCAGAGTAGGGTGACAATAGTTAACAATAACTTAGAGTATATTCACAAATAGCTAGAGGAGAAGAGTTGGAATGTTCCCAGCACAAACAAATCATAAATGTTTGAGGTAATGGATCCCAATTACCCTGATTTGATCATTACACACTGTATGCATGTATTAAAATACCACATATATTCCACAAATATATATAGTTATTATGCATAATTTTTTGAAAAACAGAAAGTCACTACTAATACATGCAACAACATTTATAAATCTCAAGTGCAGAGTGAGGAAACCCAGACTCAAAAGGAACATACTGTATCATTCTGGAAATGCAAATCAAAAGTACGCAATGAATATTATTTCATTTCAAAAAGAAAAATATACTGTCATTTTTGACAACATGGATGAAACTTGAGGATATTATGTCAAATGAAACAAGCCAGACACAAAAAGAAAATTACTGTATGATCTCACTTATATGTGAAATGTAAAAGAAAAAAAAACTGAATAAATAGGAAGAGAGCAGAACTGTAGTTATTGGAAGGAGGGAGAGGAAGGAAATAGGGAGAAGTAGGTCAAAGGTTACAAATTTGTAGAGCAGTAGGATGAATAAATCTAGAGATGTACCACATGAGGACTATAGTTAATAACATAGTATTACATACTGAAAATTTCTTAAGAGAAAATTATAGGTGCTTTTACCATAAAAAGGTATCTTCGTAAGGTGACAGATATGTTAATTTGTTTGACTATAGCAATCATTTCACTATACATATACAAACATCATATTGTACACCTTAAATATATACAATCAAAATAAAATTTCAAAAGAGGAAAGGCAAACTTACAGAAATATAAAACAGATCATTGGTTGCCTAAGTCAGGGATATGGTGGTGATTGACTACAAGGAAAATTGGGGATGTAATAAGACTATCGCATTCTCGCATACTCTGATGATATGATGTTTACCTAAGCATCTATGTGTAACTGCAGAACTATATACTGAAAGGCTTTAGTTTTATTACATGTAAATTATACTTTAATAAAAATGAGCAAATATTAAGTTATAAATTACAAAACACAAAATGAAAGGAATTAATTTATTGCATTAAAAAGTTTTATTGTGTTAAGATTCATAGAAATCATGTACACCCTCCAGCTCTCGTGGAAACCAACATTCTTCCCCAGGCCCCTAATTTAGTAGCAGTGTGCCATGGACAAGTCACCTAGCCTCTTTTATCCTGTTTTCTCATCTGTAAATGAGTCTACATGTTATCATGATTAAATGAGATAGTACTGGAAAGTGTTTTGGAGTATCCCAGCAAGTGAATAAGCATTGAATCTCTATGTCTCTGACTAGGATAATTATGGTCTCTAGACCTCAGATCACGTAATGGCTGGTAGAGCAAATAAATTCATTTAAATGATTTGAGACCTGGAAATGGAAGGGATAAACAAAAGACTGGGAGGGGGAGAGAGAGATAAAGTAAAGGAGGGTGGGTGGATAGGAATAGCAAGGGAAGGATAAAGGAAACAAATGAGGACTTAATCAGCATAGCTTTTCAGATCTAATTAATTAAAAATATCAACCAAAAAAAGGATAAAGAAAAATCACCACTGATATATGTTAGTATGTATACTTCTCACTACTGATACAAACAGTAATAGAAGGATGCACTCCAAGCTTAGTAGTTGTTATATCCAAGAGTGGATAAGGGTGAGGCGAGACAAAGAGGCCTTCAATATTTTCTCCAAACGTATCTAATGAATTGTTTAAATCATTAAATTAGAATGTATGAATATCTTATTTCTTTTTTCTTTTTTTTCTTTTTTTTTTTTTTTTACAAATTGAAACAACTCTATTTTAGATGCAAAGGTTAGTATTTCTGAATAATTTGTAGTATAAACTTTGCTGTACATATACCAGCTTTTTTTTTTCTTTCTTTTTTTTAATTATACTTTAAGTTCTAGGGTACATTTGGATAACGTGCAGGTTTGTTACATATGTATACCTGTGCCATGTTGGCGTGCTGCACCCAATATCTTATTTCTTTAATAAACTTGTGAATTATCACTTACAAAATGTTCATAATCTGGTTTTATACTCAAATTGCTAATTTTCAGAACTCTGCTCAAAGAAACCCTGAAAATAATGAGACCTAAATTATTTAAATCTCATCATTAAAAAAAGAAGCAGAAGTTCATGTAGGCCCTTAAGTCATGAGCTCAGTGATGAAGTGCCATTGTTGAGCTAGCTGTCACCTTCCCATCCACATAACTCATCTAACTTCTGTTGGCACTGGAATTTACTATCTTATTTCAATTTTATGACATGGTAGATTCAGGCCAAACAGAAGAGCTTTATATCCTTCTAATGAACAGAATAATAGAACCATTTTACTTTAACAGATTTATTCAGTTTTAATCGATGTACAAGAGCTGCATATATTTAAATTTTGATGAGTTTGGACATATGCAAACACCTATGATATCATCACCACAATCAAAACAATAGATGTATCCTGTGCCTCCGAAGTTTCCTTGTGTCTTGTCTTTGCTTGTGTGTGGTTTCTTGTGTTTGGGGTGTTTATTTTTATTCTTTTGAGTTTTGTTTCTTGGTTTCGTAGAAACACTTAACATGAGAACTACCCTCTGAACAGATTTTGAAGTGTGCAATACCATGTGGTTAACTATAGGCACTTTGTCATACAGCATATCTCTGGACCTTATTCAATTGAGTCTTTATACCCATCAGATACTTCCCTATTCTCCCACTTCCCCAACCCCTGGACACCACTATTGTATTCTCTGCTTCTATGAGTTTTACTATTTTAGATATCGGATATAGGTAGAATCATGCAGTATTTGTCTTACTATGACTGGCTCATTTCACACTGTATAATGGCCTTAAGGTTCATCCATGTTGTTGCAAATGACAGCATTTCCTTTCTTCTTAAGGTGGAAAAATACCCCATTATATGTATATACCATATTTCTAATTGATTCATCTGTCTATGGACACTTGGGTAGTTCTCATATCTTGGCTATCGTGAATAATTCTGTAATGAACATGGGAGTGTAGATATATCTTTGACGTATTGATTTCATCTCCTTTGGCTATATATCCAGCGGTGGGATTACTATGTCATAGAGCAGTTCTATATTTAGTTTTCTGAGGAAATTCCATGCTGTTTTCTCTAGTTCCTATACGACTCTACAGTGCCACCATCAATGCACAAGGGATCTGATGTCTTCACCTCATGGCCAACACTTTTATCTTTAGATTAAACTTTCTAATCTTAAATTTTTAGTTGTATTTAACTGTTCTAACTTGAACCTAGCATTGAAAAGAGTTCAGTATTACACAATGTCTTCAATTCAGGGAAAGTTGGAAGCTAAGGATCCCTGAGGAAAGCAAAAGTCTTCCCAAACACTTGGCTCTGTCTAAAACACAGAGTTGGAAATTTCCAACCTAGAGACTACTCTTTACAGTGTATATATGCCACACTGAGGTGGATACACTGTCACCAACACTGGTCACTGCAGAAAATAAGTTGGACTTCATTTCAAACTTAGGATAGAATCTTGAGTAAGCCTTATCAGTCAAGAAGGATCTTGTTTCAGAGGTGATTCTTAGAGGGTAAGTATATCATAAGCTACCCAATTTTTGAACTTTTACTTCATCTCATCCACTAATTTAAAACTATTTTTCTGTTTTCTATAGCATTTTTCCATACCACCATACAGATCTTAGTATTCTGTTATTTAGTTGATGTGCTTACTGAAAATATTATAGGCTTTTTTTCTCCCAACTAATGCCTGGGACTCTTCCAACAGAGTTTCAAACACTAAAAGCAGAGTCTTTTACAGTCTCAGAAATTCCCAAACACCCAGGTTTGGGAAGAATGGTTTGCACAGACTATTCAACTTGCCCTGACATTTTTTTAATTTGGGGGAGATTTTGGCTGTTCTCTCATTTGACAAAAATAACAAATACAGAAAAACTCAGTCACTCACATGAACAGGGTGAAGTACAGTCCAATTTGAAGACAAACAATGACATTGAAATGGTTTAAATAAAAACAAACTTGTTTCCTATTTTTATTGACCATTCACATTTATTTGTCTGGATTACCTCTTCATAAAGCAAAATGTCTTATTTCACAAATCTGATTAATTTTCTTAATCTTGTCAAAATTAGGAATCCTGTCAGAAAGCCATTTCTAGTAGGAAAGTTATATTGGATGCTTTAGAGTCAAAGAGACCTCAGCCTGTATTCGAGATTTGCCACATTCTAGCTTCATGACTTGGAGAAATCAAGTTTTCACATCTGGAAAATTACAATAAAAGCTACGAGTATTGAAATATAATGTTTATAAAGTGCTTAACACGGACATAATATGTGTGTACATATCATGTGATACATAATATGTGCTTATCAGTCAATTTTAATTATCCAGTTTACAGTCTGAAAAAGGTAAAGGAAAAAGTAGAGAGGAGGAGACAAAAAATGACAAAGGAAGAAAGAAAGGGAGAAAAGAAGAAAGGAAGAAAGGATAAAAGAAGGAAAGGAGAGAGGGTCCAAGAAAAGAGAGAGGAAAGAAGGGAGGGATAGAGGAATTAATTGGAAAAAAGGACTTTGATTTCTGCCTTGTGGAAAATGTGAATATCTCCACAGATGTCAATTTAAATTATAGATAGATACTTTAAATACACACGAACTTACATTTTATATTTTCTGTCATGAAGGACAGTCAAGACTAAAAGTAGCTTTCACATATCCCTCATTTAAGCTAATCTTAAAAAATTAAGATCTCTTATCAGTGAGAGTCAAGTGCCAGTCAATGCACGGCAATAAGTGGCATTACTCATATATAATTTTGCAGAAATAACTTCTCATCAGGAAATTCAAAATGCAAGGAACTATATAATGCTGTAACTGTATAGTCAACATCTGCGGTGTTTTTTGGAACATAAATATCATTTCTCAAGTTATCTGTTAGACAGTTTTTCCTATGGTTTGTAACAGACTGGTTCAATTCAGTGTGCACATACATGTGCACTTAGCAATAAATTTATTTCTGAGAAGCGTGTGTGTTTTTACCATAAATGTAGCTTTAGTTCATTGCCCTGGTGTCACCCTAGTAAAATAAAGAACCTCCAAGTGGCTTTATTTTAGAGCTATGCACTGAAGACAAGTCTCTCTGATTCCCTGAAGGAGAGGTATACTCAAAGCTTAAAGAAATTGTTTATTAAGAACATTTACTACTGATATTTTTAGTCAGATAATTCATTTTTGATACCTATAAGAGCTGTACTTCTAATGTGTAAAGTTTTTGGCCTACCCTTCTACACCTAGTTAGTTCCCCTACTTAGTCACAAGGCTGTGCACACATCTAAATTCAAGAAACATTTGTTTTCAATTTTGACTTTAGCACAATGCTAAGATTTCAGTTTTGTACATGAGACATATTGATCTGCTCACTAGTACCTGACATTAACGTCTTTTTAAGTTCTTTGTATTCTAGAAGTGCTGAGTTCGTCTCTTTTTCTTTAGGTCCATTAGAACATACTGCACTAAATGGAAGAAGCAAACCAGTCTGCCATGTCTGAGTTTACGTTTCAGGGACTTTGTGAGTCAAGGGAGTTGCAGACACTCCTCTTTCTGCCATTTTCTGTACTCTACCTGATGACTGTTGTGGGTAACCTCTTTGTTGTGCTGCTCATCATCACTGATCTCCGTCTCCATTCCCCCATGTACTTTCTCTTAGCCAACCTCTCATTTGTTGACTGTTGCCTTTCCTCAGTAACCACCCCTAAATTAACCACGGACTTCTTAAAGGAAAATAAGACCATTTCCTTTGCGGGCTGCATGAGTCAGATCCTCTGTGTGCATTTCTTTGGAGGGGGTGAGATGGTGCTTCTTGTGACAATGGCCTACGACCGTTATGTGGCCATCTGCAAGCCACTCCATTACTCCAGCACCATGGACAGAAAAAAGTGCATCTGGCTAGTTTTGATATCATGGATCATTGGCTTTGTGCATGCCATGAGCCAACTGGCAATGATTTTGGATCTGCCCTTCTGTGGACCCAGAGTAGTAGATAGCTTTTTCTGTGATATACCTTTGGTGATCAAACTAGCCTGCATGTATACTCGTACTTTGGGAACAGTGATAAATGCCGACAGTGGGACTTTGGCAACAAGTTGCTTCATTCTCTTGCTGATTTCCTATACCTATATCTTATTAAGTCTGCGCCTTCACTCTAAAGATGGGGCATCCAAGGCACTCTCTACCTGTACTTCCCACATCACAGTGGTGGTGCTGTTTTTTGGACCCTGCATCTTTATCTATCTGTGGCCACTCAGTATCACTTGGGTGGACAAGTTTCTTGCAGTGTTTTACACAGTAATCACACCTCTCCTGAATCCAGCCATTTACACACTGAGAAATAAAGAGATTAAGAATGCCATAAAGAGACTGTTAAATCAGCATTTGCACTGAATTTTAGATATGCAATCAGAAATTTTTAGATATGTAATCAGAAAATTCACTGTGTGCACCCCAGTTTGACTGCATTTTGAACTGTAAACAGAACTTTGGATATTACTTATTCATATCTGTAAGTTATTAGTAGTCCAGATGTTTGGTTTTTCCATTATAAAAATATGTTTATGAACCTAACATTTAGATTCTTACCAGCTGGACAAAACAATAATTCTGCTTCAATATTTCTTTGTATATGTTAAAAAATTATCAGATGATAGCAATAACAATTATAAAAATAATTGCCATAATTTATTAAACAGTACCTATGTTTTCAATACTGTGTAAAGCTTTTTACCTAGATTATGCATTACTTATGAAACCACTTTGAGCTAGTTATCATTATTCCTATTTTAAAAAATACATGATATATCCATCCTAATTCTAACTTAGCTAGAGAGGGTGCTAATGATATCTGAGTGGTCTCATCTACTTAGAAAACAAAATGATAAATGAATCAAACCATAGTCTTATTGCCCCTTCATGACATAATCCCTTTAATTTAAGTTTTCGTGTCTTTTCTTTTAACTTTTATTTTAAGTTCAAGGGTACCTGTGTAGGTTTGTTCCATAGGTAAACTTGTGTCATGGGGTTTGTTGCATAGATTATTTTATCACCTGGGTATTTAACCTAGTATCCATTAGTTATTTTCCTATTTCTCTATCTCCTCCTATCCTCCACCCTTCAGTAGGCCCCAGTGTCTGTTGTTCACCTCTATGTGTCTATGTGTTCTCATCATTTACTTCCCACTTGTGAGAACTTGTAGTATTTGGTTTTCTGTACCTACATTAGTTTGCTAAGGATAATAGCCTCCAGCTCCACCCATGTTCCTGAAAAGAACATGATTTCATTCTTTTTTATGACTGCAAAGGATTCCACAGTGTAAATGTGCCACATTTTTTTTATCCTATCTATCATAGATGGGCATTTAGGTTGATTCCAAGTCTTTGCTGTTGTGAATGGTGCTTCAATGAACATGCACATGCCTATATATTTATAATAGAATAATTTATATTCCTTTGGGTATATACCTAGTAATTGGATTGCTGGGTCAAATGGTAGCTTTGTCTTTATGTTTTTGAAAAATCATCACACTGTCTATCACAATGGTTGAACTAATTTACACTCCCACCAACAGTATACAAGTGTTCCTTTTACTCCACAACCTTGCCAGCATCTATTGTTTCTTAACCGTTTAATAATAGCCATTCTGACTGGTGTGAGGTTGTGTCTGATTCTGGTTTTGATTTGCATTTTTCTAATGATCAGTGATGTCTACCTTGTTTTCATATGATTGTTGGCCACATGTATGTCTTCTTTTGAAAAGTCATGTTCGTGTCCTAGGCAATACCATTCAGGACATAGGCACGGACAAAGGTTTCATGATGAAGACACCAAAACCAACCGCAACAAAAGCAAAACTTGACAAATGGGATCTAATTAAACTAAAGAGCTTCTGCACAGCAAAAGAAACTATCAACAGAGTAAACAGACAACCTACAGAAGTGGAGAAAATTTTTGTAAACTGTGTATCCAACAAAGGTCTAATATCCTGCCTCTATAAGGAACTTAAACATATTTACAAGGAAACAATGTTTTCAAATCTTAATTGTTACTGTAAATACAGTTTCCCTTGAATTTTTTTTCCTTAAACACACTGAAGGAAGGGTTGCAATCCTTTGAAACATCATTATCTCAGCTAAGAAATGATTTTTATAATTGTAGTCTTACTTTACCATAAGAAATAAGATAAGATAGTGTGGAGTGTGGAGAAGAAGAAGGATGTACTGTTTCAAAAATAAAGAAATTTGTAATGATGAGAAGAAAGCCAAGGAAAAACCATCAATAAAAGCAACACAATACAATTATCCATTCATTCACTGCAAAGTTCAGATAACTTATGTGGTTCTGGGCTATATACCTAATAAAGAGTCTGCTTTCTAAGGATACCTCACCTGACATCCCCCTCCTAAAAATACACACGTATGTGTATTTTTATATATACACATATATATAAAATACATTTAATACATATAAATAGTAAAATATAGAGAGAAGAAACATGCATATAGTTTGTTTCATTTTAGGGTTAGGCTGGGCAAGGACAATTATGTCAGCATAATATGATATTTTAAAATAGTTTGTATAATAATGCATATCATATACCTTTAGATGATGTATATCTTTGCTGGATAAAATTATATCTACACATATTTATAATATCTTAATTTCTAATCTATTCCATGCACCATGGAACATCGTAACTTTTTCATTCTCATCTCTATACAAATACCTAACAAGTGAAAAATGACAAACCAATTATCTCTGTGCCAGTAAATTAAAGGGCTCATGATGACAACATAAGTGATCTAACAAAGATATTTTAAAAGTAGATTATTTCATCTTCCAAATACTCAGCTTAGTACTCAATAGTTATGTGTGCAGCCTTATTTCTGGGCTCTCTATTCTGTTCCATTGGTCTATGTGCCTGTTTTTGTACAAATACCATGCTGTGTTGGGTGCTGTAGCCCTGTAGTACAGTTTAAAGTTGGGTAACATGATGCCTCCAGCTTTGTTCTTTTCGCCTAGGATTGCCTTGGCTATTTGGGTACATTTTTGGTTCCATGTGAATTTTAAAATTGTTTTTTTCTAATTCTGTGAAGAATGTCATCAGTAGTTTGATAGGAGTAGCATTAAATCTGTAAATTTCTTTGGCGAATATGGCCATTTTAATAATATTGATTCTTCTTATCCATAAGCATGAAATGTTTTTCCATTTGTTTGTGTCATCTCTGATCTCTTTGAGCAGTGCTTTGTAACTCTCATGGTAAAGCTAGTTTGCCTTACTGATTAGCTGTATTCTTAGGTATTTTATTATTTTTGCGGCAAGTGTGAATGAAATTGCATTTCTGATTTTGTTTCTGGCTTGGCTGTTTTTGAACACAATTTATTTCTAAGTCATTTTTCAAAAAGAATCACAATGGAATTCTTTAATTTGAACTGAATGATAATGAAAATACAATAAATATAGTATTTATGGTGTGCTGCTACAGTCATACTTGCAGGGACATTATTATATATGCATATATTGTTTACAAGAAAAGATGTGTATCAATAATCCAAATATCTATTCCAGAAAGTTAACCTACAAAAAGTAGAATAAAATAAATAATAAAAGCATAAATTATTTTTATTTTAAAATTTAAAAAATAAAAAAACCAAAAATGATTATTTTAAAAAACTGACAAAATTGATACTATATTTTCGAGACTGATCAAGAAGGAAAGATGAAAGAGACAAATAACCAAAGCCAAGAATAAGAATACCACTCTATAGATGCTACAGTCTTTAAAAATATTGCATATGACATTTTCTACAACTTCCATGCCAAAATTTGTAATTAATGTTATTTTTTATTAAATACAAAATAAGAAAATAACTACCAAAAGGCTAGCTAATAAAGCAAGAATATTTTAGTAATCCTATATCAATTAAACAAATTAAAATTACAATTAAAACAGTTGCTATACCAATTATAATTGTATCTCAGCTCAAAAATCACTCTTCTTTAGTCAGCTTTCTGATGCTGGGAGTATACAAACCAAGTTCTTGTTTCCCATCTGGCTCCACGTCATGCTTTGACAAAAAGGCATGCTACAAGGAGACTGCAAGGTTAAAGCAGGAGGAAGGGGCTTACTCCTTCCTGTTTGAGTCTATTTGCTGTGCCTACCATTCACAAAAATAGTTTGTCCCCATGGCAGGAGCTTAATCCAGGCTACATGGCAGGAGCTTAATCCAGGCTACAGTTTTTCCTGCAGCTGCAGAACTACTCTCATTGTGCTCTCTCAGAGATAACAGCACCAGCATGCTGTCATCCTGTCTTCAAATTTCAGGGTCACAGACTTATGGTGCTTCTTTGAGTTCAGAGAAACAACTAGTAGCCAAGATCCACTCTTTCCAAGAGGACTGAGTTTCAGCTCCATAGGATCCCCTTACTATATAGAGAAATTTCTATAATCCCAATGTCTTCCCTTTGTTCCCTCAGTCCTAGGGCTGGTAGCTTCTTCCTTCCTAGTTGCTACTTCCCTGATAATTTAGAGTTCTCTTTTTACACTTTCAGACACCCACTTAACACCTATATGCCAAGTTAATTCTTATACTAAATTCTGTCTGTTCAAATAACATGTGTTTCCTCTTTGCTGATACCTGACCAATAATACGTTCCACGAAAAACAGAAAACAACAAACAAACAACAACAACAACAACAAACCCTACAGGTCTAAATGGTTTCACTTGTGAATACTTTGAAATATTTAAGAAAGAAACAAATTATTTTTACAGTAACTAATTTTGAGAAAAGAAGAGAAACTGCTTTTTCAGGGGGCTGAAGTAACAACAGAATTGTCAGAAATATCATCCAATATCCAAACTTGATTAATAATTCAAAGATGGCTGGACACAGTGGCTCATACCTGTAATCCCAGCATTTTGGGAGGCCAAGGCAGGCGGATCACCTGAGGTCAGGAGTTCGAGACCAGACAGCCAACATGGTGAAACCACGTCTCTACAAAAATACAAAAATTAGCCAGGCGTGGTAGTGGGCACCCGTAATCCCAGCTACTCAGGAGGCTGAGGCAGGAGAATTGCTTGAACCCAGCAGGCAGAGGTTGCGGTGAGCTGAGATCACGCCACTGCACTCCAGCCTGGGTAAGACACCATCTCAAAAAAACAAAAAAGCAAACAAACAAATATTCAAAGACCACAGGCAGCTGCAAGACACAGATGAAGCAGGGAGAATTCCAAGACCATCAACATGAATTCCTAGGTTTGTTCACACTATTTTAGGATGCACCCTGAGCCAGATACAACAAATGAGGACTGGACTACAATGATGCATAATGACATTACTTTCAGAAAAGGAACTTAACTTGATCATGACACATCTTCAACTTTTACTCTGATACGTAGGTAACACCGATACTTTCCAGCTGCCTCTACCTAATAAAGTCATAATGTCCAGGCTGATTTAGCATTAGCAAACTAGGTAGTTTCTTGCTAAACGAGACAGTTTCTTGCTAAAAGAATTCCACAGATGAAGATGCTTCACCTATTTTTAATAGTAAATACCATCAGGAAGCCCAATTAGCATGTTTGCTAGGGGTTTGACTAGGTCATTTCTATCTATTCTTCTATATTTTTCTTTCTGGTAGTATATCCATGAAGTAGGGAGAATGGGTTTTAAACCAGCTGCTAACGCTTTTTGCCTTTTCACTTATAAAGCTAGCATAACTTCAACATGGAAACCAGACAAAGATAAAGTACGGGCCATTCACTCTCATGAACGTAGATACAAAAACAATAAACTAAACAGTAACAAAACTGAAACAATATATAATAACATTATGAAAAATTAAGTGCAAGTTTGAATTAACAATTGGAAATCAATCACCAGATTAAGTAAAAGGAGAAATAATATAAACATCTCAATATATACAGAAAAAGCATGTGATAAAATGGAATACACTTTCATGACAAAATTCTTAGAAATATAAGCATAGAAAAAAATTAGTCTGATAAAGAAATTTACCAAATATCACCAGCACAAGTTATAGTTAATGCTACAATACTGGAAGCTTTCCCCTACGAAGATTGGAACATGCTTCCTTACAACACTCATATTTTCTTTTATTAGAAGGCCTGGCCAGTTAAGTAAAGAAGGAGCAGTGTCTACAATATAATAGGAAGGGAATAGCTAACACTGTACTTGGCCATAGTAGTGCCCCCATCCACATCTCCTTTCAAGGCAGAACTTGCTTTGAGGAGTGTAGTTGGCTGACAGCTACTTTTTGCTGTTTTAATTTCCACAGCAGTATTTACTTAAGCCACACTGTCCCCAGACTCTTCCAACTCAATGATCGACAACAGTGGTTGTGCAAGAGCCTAGAAATTCCTACCCAATGTGGAATTCCTCGAAGGGGAAGTTTTTGCCCTGGAATTCCCATCAACCTTGTAGAGACTTTACCTGCCCTCCACCCAACCATTCTTCTTTTCCCCTCTTCTTTCACCAAGCTACACTGGCATTTTGTTATGAAGGCTTTCTCTGCCTACTACTGATCTCTTTCCCCATCCTCATATTCCCTTTAGCCCTTTTCCTCCACAGATATTTCCCATAAGAAAGATCTTAAAATTCTGTCATGGTTGCTGATTCACAGAATACCTGAACTGACACTGATGCATGGTTTGAACACAATAGTATTTGTGATCAAAATACTAAAAGTGGTACCAGATGTTTAGAGGTTATGAAGCATTGAATAAAGTGTAACATGTATGCAAAGGAAAATGAGGATAAAATTTATGCTTAGTAGTTGTTGGAAGGATGGGGAGAACTGAAGTTGTAATAATATGCTTATGGAGAAGAAAATATTCATTAAGCTTGCAACAAAGACTGTGGGGGTAAAAAATATTTCTTTGAGAAAAAAGTAATCAAACTTTTAATTTAATATTTATGCAATATTAATATATAAATCCAAACTTTCAGATTTCTAAACTATCAGCCAAACAAAACAGATCACCATTAGGGAAAGAGGAGCACAGAGGAGTAGGGTGACACCATTTTAAAACCAACTCCATCTTAAAACTAGCAAGGCACGTTTCTTGCCAGTCGTGACCCATGGTCATAAGATGTTTATGGCTAAGGGAACAATTTAGTGATGCCTGTGAGGACAAATTCCTATGATAGCAGAACGTTCAGATGTCTCAATATCGCATAACAATATATGCTTTGAAGATATATTCATGCTTTCATGTATTTATGCCCTAAAATGCCAAAAATAACTTGCTTTAAATCAACAAAATACTAACTTTTGTCACACTGTCAGTCCACCAGCATGTAGACATAACTTATTTTTTACATAGATAAGACCCCAATTTAAGAAGAGTTTAAAACAAAGAAGAGGCATTCCTCCTCTTGCTTTCTGAGGACACCCTGCTGTACATCTGAGTAGGTTTCAATAAACTGTCTTTTCCCACTGGACTCTGCAACTCGTTTTGAATTCCTTCCTGCAGAAGATCCAAGAACCCTCTCGTGGAGTCTGGACTGGGACCCCTTTTTCCAGCAACATCACTACTGCTGACTTTGGTCAAGTCAGTAGAGATAATAATAAATCACAGAATTATGTATTCACATTGCCTCTTTCTTGTAATTTGGATTACTATGACAAGGAAGAGAAATACGTAGTCAATAGAGGCTGTATCTTTAATTCCTAAATCTGAACTTATTCCACTCCTACCCTATGTTTAGTTCTGGCTAAACAATAAATATATGTGGTCTCAATTTCACAAATTAAAAAAAAATACTCTAGCTCTCATATGTTGTTTCTGCCTATTTTTTGTCCTGATTTTTTTCCTCTTCTACACAATTCACACTTTATGCACTGTACAGTAAGTCTTTTATGTAATTAGAAGTTTCTTGGAAACTGCAACTTTAAGTGAAATGACCCATAATGAAATCAATTTTACCATAGATAAATGGATATAAACAAGAGTTAATTCTAATAACTTCTAAATAAAGACCATCCAAACTCCACACACACAGTGGCTGTGTCCAGGAATCATTTTTTTTTTTCTCTCAACAACATTATAATGAAACAGTGTTGAATGAAATGATGTTAGTCATGGACCCGCTATACTATATTCTTATTTTTCTCAGAGTCATTATACTTTCCTCATTTTGTAATCTATTTTCCTACCTTATGAATATAGGGTTGACCAATATATTTGCCATAAAAAGCTTTGTCATTATGGCCAAAAAGGACTGATACCCTGGAAGCTGATGTCACCAGAAAACAAATCCATGTTAATTAAATAGCTTCTCTTTCCTTTAGACAGAATGTGAATCATTTCTTCACCAAAAAGTTCCAAAGCAATACCTGCATGGATGAAGTAAAAGAAATCTTGGCAATGAAGCCCAAGGTAAGTTACCCTCAGGTTTACTAAGCAGTTTTGGAAGACTGTGAAAAACACCATTTAAGTATACTTAACTCATGAACATACACTGCCTTGTTTCCATAAAACAAAAACTCTTTGGCTCTAGAATTTCATATGAAATAATTTTGGTAATTAAATTCCAAGTGAAATTTTTGAGTTTATATGCACTCTATTGTCAACATGCCCATATTTTTCAAATGCCAATTCATTATTTCTCAAAATTCTAAATGGAAGGAGCAGTTAAGGGTACATAAGGTGGTAGTTGGTCTTTAACCTGATATTGATACCAAACAGATAGAATGAGTGATGTTAACAACTTTCAATAATTCAATGTTAACTATTATTCCCAAATTAAAAAAATGTATTATCAGAGTCACATAATTACTGCTCATCACACAGAATGGTTCAATTTTTCTATGACTCTGTTCTGCATCTCATGGTGCTTAACCCTTGGGGAAAAACAATGTGCGTGAAAGACCTAATTTCTATACAAAACCAATAACAGAATGAACACTGTTCATTATTCCCAGTCCTTCTCATTCGTCTCATTCCTAAAGATAAGAGCTATTTGTAACTATGTGTCTTGAGATGTAACGATAAATCTAAAAAGAAGTAAATCTCTCTGTGTTTCTTATCCCGTGAAGCTGCTGAGGATGAAACCATCTCCTGTACAGGTAGGTAGGATGCCCATTCTTTAATTCTCCATCATCAGCATCAGGTTGCATAATTATCCCCCAACCCACTTTTTTTAAAGATGGTGTTTCACTCTTGTCATTCAGGCTGGAGTGCAATGGTATAATTTCAGCTCACTGCAACCTCCAGACCTGGGTTCAAGCGATTCTCCTGCCTCAGCCTCCTAAGTAGCTGGGATTACAGGCACCTGCCACCACGCCCAGCTAATTTTTGTATTTTTAGTAGAGATGGGTTTTTGCCATGTTGGCCAGCCTGGTCTCGAACTCCTGACCTCAGGTGATCCACCCGCCTTGCCCTCCCAAGTGCTGTTATCCCCGCTTTTTTGCTCCCCACACCCTTTTTTTTCTGTCTCCATTATACCTTGTTAGCTCACTTAATTGAATAATTTTCACCCAACGTTTTTATATTCTGCTGGTCTTATTCTTATAGTTAAAATTGTGTTACAAGATGACCACAAAATATTCTTCAAAACTGCTTGTATTTTTGTGAAAGTGGTATGTGCAGTACTCTGAATCTTCTATCTCTTTTCTCTCTGAAGATTAGGATCATACAAATAAAAATAATGTCTGTATACTGGTTATTCCTTTCCTACTTATACAAGAAGCAGCATACTGGCTTTGTTTTTGCCAGAGGAATTCAATCACTGTTCCCAACTTGAAAAACTCTAGGTCTCTTTCCTGAATATTGTCAAAGTTATAATAACAGATAACACATATTATGCCAGAGCATTTTCTGACGGTTCTTCTTGTTTCACCTCATTTGATCCTCAAAATAGCTTTTGTGAGGCAGTAACTCTTAGTATCTATCTGTCTTTTACAGATGAAAAAAAACAGAGGCACCAAGCAGTTCAGCAACTCACCCTAGAACACAGCTAGTAAATGGAGGATCCAGGGATGCAAACACAAACAGTTGGCCCCAGTGCTCTCACACATTACATTATAGTGTGTATTGGACATTGCATCTATATAAATTTTTGTTTTCCCTCCATCAAGTTTGATATACCTTGTTTTAAAATTCGAAATACAATAAATGATACCTCTAAAGTAGATGAAATCAAGTTGGAAAAAAAGCCATCATGAAATTATTTAAAATCCCACTACCTACAGAAATTTGGAGTAAATCTTGAATATTTGCTCATACCAAATGCTATTTGGTCCCCCTAAAATAAAAAAAATATATATATATACTGCAGAACTGTTTCCTTGATATTCTTTCCATCCTAATTAAAATGGACTTAATAATCATTTGTAAAGCCTACATTGTATGAATTTATCTATTTGCTTACCTCATCAGTCCCTTATTTTTGAATAATCTGTTCCCACTTACAATGATAGGGAATACTCATAATCAAAGTAAAATGACTTTACAAATACATTTTTTCTATTTGCTTATTTTCTTACAATTAATTCCATGAGATTAGATTGCTATGTCACAATTAAAAGATTGTTTACTTCTACTACTCTTTTGCCTTCTGGAAAGATTGCACATTTCACATTCCCATCAGCTGAGACTGAGGAGCACTGCTTCTCCAATCCTACAGCAACGGGCAGGTTTAATTGTTCTGTTCATGAAGTACTATAAAAATGGAACCTAGTTTCTAAATTTGGACTAAACTTAAAAGACCTTCTTAATCTCCAACTTTAAAAGTTAATTTATAAGTATTTTATTAAAATTTTATAATCATACTTTTATATTTAAGCTTTCTGAACATCTAGAACTTATTTTGCTGTAAGATGATGCTAACACACTAACAATTCTGTTTTCAATATTGAGTAACATGTTGAACAACTATTGAATCCTCTGACCTTTTAAAAATCCTTCATTTTCCTACATAATTATAATGCTTTCTTTTTCATACACTATGTTTTCTAATATGTATCTAATTCTTGACTGTGCTTTTTGTTCCATTTTCTGTCAACTTAGTCAAATTATTCATTGCTTAATTATCCATAACTTTATGATGTGTTCCAGTTTCTTTTCTAGAAAGCATTGACTTCTCTTACACAGTTCTATGTTTTCTTTTTAAATTTTGCTTGAGTTTTGAAATGGACTTTTGAGACACTTTGTATTGTTTCAACAGATTTTCACTAGACCTTTAATAAGTACTGCACTTATTAGGTCAGTGAGACTTGATATTTTTATAATTTGTAGCCTTTTTATTCTATAAGCATGGTTGGATCTCTCAGTTTATTCAGGGTTTCAAATATGTTCATAAAATTCATATTTTAATAGAATGCATACATAGCACATTTGTTTTCTTTGCAAATGGCATCTCTTTTATCATATTTTAATGGCTAGTTGACTATATTTATTTAATCTTAATAGATTTAATATTTTCTATTTATCTTAAGTCTTTCAGTCAGACAATTGTTTTATTTGCCAATCAATGATTGCAGTTTTGCTACTTATTTTTCAATAGTATTATTTGATTCAATCTTCTTGTCTACTTTATAGTACATTGTTGAACCACAGTCCTAGCAGGTTTCCTTATGTTCTCAATTTTAATAATTCATCTATAATCAGAAGCTTATAGTTGGCTTAAAAATTCTATTAAAAGTATCATGAATAAAATATTTCTTATAGTTCCTATTTTACTATGATTTTTATCAGGACTCCATTTAGAAATGTATCCAGTAACTATACAACACGTTCACTTTCTAAATTTTTATGAATGTGCCCTCTGAAATCAAATGATGTTGTTTTTACTCAGAGTCTTATGTGATATATGATGTGGGGCTTCAAGAATTTTCTCTGGAAGACCCTCCTAAGGATTTTAGTTAGAAAGTCACATGATTATATCTGATCTCTAGACAGCTCTGGAAGCAGAGTATAGAATTGTCTTGACTCAGGGAAGAATGGAGGCAGAGATAACGTTCAGTAGCATTTTTAACTATCAAGATGAGAAAATATGGAAAATGGAAGGCAAAAAATATGACAATGGAAATGTAGAGGAAGGAACTGAATTAGGAAATGTTTGAGAGTAAAAATTGTACAAACAGAGATGGAAAGTGAAAGTAGATGTTCCACACAGGCATCTACACTGGGAATCTGGGGGAATGGTAATTTTATATATATATATATACACATATATATATATATATTTTTTTTTTTCTTTAAATTATACTTTAAGTTCTAGGGTACATGTGCAGAACGTGCCAGTTTGTTACCTATGTATACTTGTTCCATGTTGGTGTGCTGCACCCATCAACTCATCATTTACATCAGGTATAACTCCCAACGCCATCGCTCCCCCCTCCCCCCTCCCCATAATAGGCCCCGGTGTGTGATGTTCCCCTTCCTGAGTCCAAGTGATCTCATTGTTCAGTTCCCACCTATGAGTGAGAACATGCGGTGTTTGGTTTTCTGTTCTTGCTGAGAATGATGGTTTCCGGCTGCATCCATGTCCCTACAAAGGACACAAACTCATCCTTTTTTATGGCTGCATAGTATTCCATGGTGTATATGTGCCACATTTTCTTAATCCAGTCTGCCACTGATGGACATTTGGGTTGATTCCAAGTCTTTGCTATTGTGAATAGTGCCGCAATAAACATACGTGTGCATGTGTCTTTATAGCAGCATGATTTATAATCCTTTAGGTATATACCCAGTAATGGAATGGCTAGGTCAAATGGTATTTCTAGTTCTAGATCCTTGAGGAACCGCCATACTGTTTTCCATAATGGTTGAACCAGTTTACAATTCCACCAATAGTGTAAATGTGTTCCTATTTCTCCACATCCTCTCCAGCACCTGTTGTTTCCTGACTTTTTAATGATTGCCATTCTAACTGGTGTGAGATGGTATCTCATTGTAGTTTTGATTTGCATTTCTCTATGGCCAGTGATGACGAGCATTTTTTCATGTATCTGTTGGCTGTATGCATGTCTTATTTTGAAAAATGCTTTTTCATATCCTTTGCCCACTTTTTGATGGGGTTGTTTGGTTTTTTCTTGTAAATTTGATTGAGTTCTTTGTAGGTTCTAGATATTAGCACTTTGTCAGATGAGCAGAATGCAAAAATTTTCTCCTATTCTGTAGGTTGTCTGTTCACTCTGATGGTAGTTTCTTTTGCTGTGCAGAAGTTCTTTAGTTTACTTAGATCCCATTTGTCAATTTTGGCTTTTGTTGCCATTGCTTTTGGTGTTTTAGACATGAAGTCCTTGCCCATGCCTATGTCCTGAATGGTATTACCTAGGTTTTCTTCCAGGGTTTCTATGGTTTTAGGTCTAACATTTAAGTCTCTAATCTATCTTGAATTAATTTTTGTATAAGGAGTAAGGAAAGGATCCAGTTTCAGCTTTCTACTTATGGCTAGCCAATTTTCCCAGCACCATTTATTAAATAGGGAATCCTTTCCCCATTTCTTGTTTCTCTCAGGTTTATCAAAGATCAGATGGCTATAGATGTGTGGTATTATTTCTGAGGGTTCTTTTCTGTTCCATTGGTCTATATCTCTGTTTTGGTACCAGTACCACGCTCTTTTGGTTATTGTAGCCTAGTAGTATAGTTTGAAGTCAGGTAGCGTGATGCCTCCAGCTGTGTTCTTTTGACTTAGGATTGTCTTGGCAATGCGGGCTCTTTTTTGGTCCCATATGAACTTTAAAGCAGTTTTTTCCAATTCTGTGAAGAAAGTCATTGGTAGCCTGCTGGGAATGGCATTGAATCTATAAATAACCTTGGGCAGTATGGCCATTTTCACGATATTGATTCTTCCTATCCATGAGCATGATATGTTCTTCCATTTGTTTGTGTCCTCTTTTATTTCACTGAGCAGTGGTTTGTAGTTCTCCTTGAAGAGGTCCTTTACATCCCTTGTAAGTTGGATTCCTAGGTATTTTATTCTCTTTGAAGCAATTGTGAATGGAAGTTCATTCATGATTTGGCTCTCTGTTTGTCTGTTACTGGTGTATAAGAATGCTTGTGATTCTTGCACATTAATTTTGTATCCTGAGACTTTGCTGAAGTTGCTTATCCGCTTAAGGAGATTTTGGGCTGAGACAATGGGGTTTTCTAAATATACAATCATGTCATCTGCAAACAGGGACAATTTGATTTCTTCTTTTCCTAACTGAATACCCTTTATTTCTTTCTCTTGCCTGGTTGCCCTAGCCAGAACTTCCAACACTATGTTGAATAGGAGTGGTGAGAGAGGGCATCCCTGTCTTGTGCCAGTTTTCAAAGGGAATGCTTCCAGTTTTTGCCCATTCAGTATGATATTGGCTGGGGGTTTGGCATAAATAGCTCTTATTATTTTGAGATACATTCCATCAGTACCGAATTTATTGAGAGTTTTTTGCAGGAAGGGCTGTAGAATTTTGTCAAAGGCCTTTTCTGCATCTATTGAGATAATCATGTGGTTTTTGTCTTTGGTTCTGTTTATATGCTGGATTATGTTTATTGATTTGCATATGTTGAACCAGCCTTGTATCCCAGGGATGAAGCCCACTTGATCATGGTGGATAAGCTTTTTGATGTGCTGCTGGGTTCGGTTTGCCAGTATTTTATTGAGGATTTTTGCATCGATGTTCATCAGGGATATTGGTCTAAAATTCTCTTTAGTAATTACATTTTTTAAAGCATTGGAATAGATTGAAGTAAATTATATAGTAGATAAGATCATGAGTTCAGTTTTGACCAGTTAACTTAAAGATGGAAGCATAACCCTCATTTGAATATACCAGTTACAGTTTTGGATCCTCTGGGGTTGTTGGATATATAACTGTAGGGATAAAATTACAGACTTGGAAGTCCATATGTAGATACTGGCTTATATGAGTAAACTCACATTGAATTAAAAACATTCTTAGGTGAGAACCCTGAGTTACACCGAATATTAAGGGTGAGTAGAGAAGAAACAATCATTGTGTCAGTGAAAGACATAGAAAATAAATCAGGAATATAGAACGATTAGGGAAGTGCTATCATAGAAATACTCGATTGTCATCATCTGCAATTAACAGAAAACCTCATGTAGTGGATCAAACAAGCTAGAGGTTATTTTTCTCAAATGACAAGAAATCTGAAGGGAGACAATTGCTGGCTTTAATTAAGTGGCCAGTATATCTGTTGGGTCCTAGTTCCTTCCTGTGATGATTCATATTGAGTGTCAACTTGAATGGATTGAGGGAGGCAAAGTATTCTTTCTGGGTGTGTCTGTGAGGGTGTTGCCGAAGGAGATTAACATTTGAGTAAGTGAGCGGGTAAGGGAAGACACACCCTTAATCTAGGTGGACACAATCTAATCAGCTGCCAGCATGGCTAGAATATAAAGCAAGCAGAAAAACGTGAAAATACTAGGCCAGCCTAGCCTCGAAACCTATATCTTTCTCTCATGCTAGATGCTTCCTGCCCTCAAACATCAGATTCCAAGTTCCTCAGTTTTGGGACTCGGACTGGTTCTTCTTGCTGGAAGAAGTTGCAGACAGCCTATTGTGGGACCTTGTGATTATGTGAGTTAATACTTAATAAACTCCCCTATGTATATGTAATGTAAAGATATAATAGGATATATGTATATATGTGTGTGTGTGTATATATATATCTTGTTAGCTCTGTCCCTCTAGAGAACCCTGACTAATACGCTTCCTAATTTTTCACTGACTTTTTTTCTAATTTTATATACGTTAGGTTTTCATAGTTGTTTCACCTAAGGCATAACATTAACATGAAATACAGGAATCATGGAAGAAAAAAAAAAAAAAAAAAAACCCTTTTCCCCATGAAGGTTTGTCCTTTTACTTGAAAAGAAAATCCCTTCAAAAAAGATACTGGTACAGGTTTACATCTCATTAAACAGTTCTGGGTCACATGCCCCATCTTAGACAAATCTATGCCTAGGAATAATGGGATTATAGCAACCGGTTTAGAAAAATAATGCATTATGTTCTCTATCTGGAATAGTGCTACTTTGTCTAAAATTGAGAGACTTCAGCTCATTGCCTAAACAAATGGAATTTCTGATGAAAAGAAGTAGGAAAGGGAATGGCATTATAGAAGGCAAGAAGCCAAGGGTAAAGGGAATTGCAGAATCAAGGTCTTGATAAAAAGTATCAAATCCTGCAGAGATATCAAGCAAAATAAGATTAAAAAGTGATTATTATATGGCATATTGAAAATCAGAATTATTTTCTCTGACAAGGAAACCTGTGAACACCAAATGGTTAGCTTATTGAGTGAAGGAAAAGTGAAGATAATCTTGCCAATGAAAGGTTGGCAAAGGAACAGAGCAATTAGAAGAAAACAGGGGATTCAAGGGTTTGATCTTTTAAAAAAATAGAAGAAGCTCACTATGTTAGGAGTTCAAGGAAATTAAAAGTTGAAGGAAGTGTAACTGATGGATATTCTTGGAAGATATATGGGATATTTGAAGAGGCTGAACTTGAAGAGCAGAGGATCGTAGTTAGGAGCATGAATTACTGTGTCCTATAACTCTGGATACAAGTCCCAGCTCTGATACTTGATCTCACCAGACTAGGTTTCTTCATTTTCTTCTGTAAAATGGGTCTAATAAAAATATATAAGAAATTTTGTGAAGTTTAATGCAATGACATACTGAGCGCAGTGCCTGGCATGGAAAAAAATTACTTAATAAATGTTAACTATTAGTATTATCATTATTTAGTTATACTATTTTACTTCCTAATAAATATTATTTCTATTCAACCACGTATTGAACATAAATATCCATGTATGTTAGGATAATGAATCGTGAGTTAAACATTATAATCTCAATATGTGTACCTAACCTCCATAGTAAATTGTTCAAATAAAAAACAATACAAAATGCATTATACAGTTTTGACCTGAAAATCCTAATTTGAATAGTTTAGTAAGAAATAACAACTGAGAAAAATTTCCACATTTAGTGCAGAAGCATTAATGTGTAGAAAATTTTGATCACCTGAGATTATTAGGATGGGACAACATCTAGGTAAGTAGTCAGGGGAAATGTCTAAAAATCCTTGAAAAGAAAAACAAAACAAAAAGTCTGATAATGGAATAAGGAAAACAGTACCCCTATTTGATTCCATCAACATATTCAAAATTTTCTTTCTCTCTTATGTAATCACTCTGCTGATTACTATAGTTCTATTTTATGTTTTTGTATAAGATTCAATGATTTTTGACTCTAATATACATAACCCATAGAAAAAATAGGATAAATAGGCAGTACACTTGAGTACCACTGCCTCTGACTTTTCCTCATTTTATATCCTCAGGTGCTTTGAAAATCAGCTTTTTTGCCCAAGTCAATGGATGGACAAAATGATTCCTTGGCTTCTGAGTTTGTGCTGCAGGGACTCTCCAGTTCGTGGGAAACCAAAATTTTTCTCATATTGATATTCTCCTTGCTCTATTTGGGAATCATCCTGGGAAATCTCTTCATTGTGTTTTTAGTAATTGCTGATTCTCACTTACATTCTCCTATGTACTTCCTGCTTTCCAATCTCTCCCTCATTGATGTGGGCCTTTCCACCACCACAATCCCCAAGATGATCTCAGACCTTTCAAATGAATACAAAGTAATTTCTTTCCAAGGCTGTATGACACAGATATGCTACATCCACATCATGGTAGGGGCAGAGATGGTGTTACTCACAGCCATGGCATTTGACAGGCACACAGCAATCTGTAAGCCCCTTCATTATTTAAACATCATGAGCCCTAAGAGGTGTGTTTTATTCGTAGTCACTGGCTGGGTTACTGGGCTTATCCATGCCATGTCCCAATTTGCTTTTGTTATAAACTTACCTTTTTGTGGCCCTAATAAAGTAGACAGCTCTTATTGTGACTTTCCCAGGATCATAAAATTCGCATGCACATATGGAGCCATATTTGAGTTTCTTGTTGCTGCCAACAGTGGCTTCATGCATATGGGCACCTTCTTCCTGCTAATCTTTTCTTATATCTTCATCACTTTCTGGAAGCATTCTTCCAGAGCGTTCTTATCCAAGGCATTTGTCACATTGTCAGCTCACATCACCGTGGTTGTTCTTTTCTTCATTCCATGCACATTTCTCTATGTGTGGCCTTTCCTCACATCTTCAATTGACAAATACCTGTTCATTGCTGACTTTGCTATCACCCCTGCCTTGAATCCTGTCATCTATACATTAAGGAGCAAAGATATGAAGATAGCCATATAAAGATTGTTCAAATGGAACTATTATGTCAGATTTTGCTGACCAGATCTTTGGGCTGCTAACACTATACATTCACCTGCCTGTTGGACACATTTGCCATATAACATGATGTCCAGACCAACCTGGAAATGACATCCACCTCACTGAGCAGATTTCTACTACTTTTGCAGAGCATTTACTTAATTGCTTTTATTAGTGTAAAAAATGTGAACCTACTGTGATGTGGCATATTTTACTAGACAGCAAAATTATTCATAAATAATATTGTACAATTTAAATTGCAATTATTTTGAGTAGAGGAAATGACATAATGACATCATCTCTCCTGTTTCCTATGAAGTTCTCAAACTGCAAACTTGTTTTGGTAAATGTCAGCAATCATCACATAGAATGATTATAGATGTAGGACTAGTAGCTCCACTTAGTCACTTAGTTGAATTGTCAGATGAAGACCCAAAAACAAACTTTGTTTGCAAGTGCTTTATTTGGAAGCTGATTTTTGGAAGCTCTGTGAGGGAGTAGGGAAGTGATACTGAGAAGTGAAAAATGTTTATGTTGATAAACATAATTGAGATTCAAGCCTACTGACACCGCAGCAAGTGACTCTGTTGATCCCGTGACTTATAATTATCTCATTGCAATGGAACAAGGTGAATTGTTTTCTTCATTTTTAGAGGGTGCATTAATATCTTGGCATGTCCAGAATGTCCTGCACATAATACTGAGCATGTTAGGAAGCCAGAGACAAGCCAGCAGGTAGACTTTTATGGAACCATCTCCTTGTTTGGGAACCACAAGTATCAAAGTATATTGATCTCCCATTCTCTCTTTTTTTTTTTTTTTCTTTTCTGACAGGGTCTTTTTCTGTCACCCAGGCTGAAGTGCAGTGACGCAATCATAGTTCACTGTGACTTCAAGCTCCCTGGCTTAAACAATCCTCTCGCCTCATCCTCCTGCGTCACTGGGACTACAGGCATGCACCACCATGCCTAGCTATTTTGTTTTTATTTTTTATAGACAGGGTATCTCTATGTTCACCAGACTGGCTGGTCTCAAACACATGGCCTCAAGTGATCCTCCCACCTCAGCCTACCAAAGTGCTGGCATTACAGGCATGAGCGATGGCTCTATTCATTTTTTAAAGACACTTAGGCCCCATTTAATTTCACTTCATCCTATCACAGATTCTTTAAAGTGCTGTCTGTTCAAAATCTCTCTCTTTCTCTCTCTCTCACACACACACAGACACACACAGACACACACACATTATAAAAAGGAGGTAGTGGGATAGGCTACAACAGCATTTTAATTCCTAATTGATCATCACCATCTCCTCCTCTGTTACTCATTCTCAATTCCCCTCATCCTTAGATGGCACTTCTACTGATCGAGGTTGCTTGCCAAGTGAAGTGACCCAGTTCATTTATGAGCAGTGTGAGTGCCTGGTGAGAATATTCTTGCCAGTCTGTTGTTGCTACAATTATTCTTTTACCATTTTGATTAATCATGGAACCACCACCTGGTGGTGCCTAGGCTGACCCCTAGTTTTAGGCAAACTCTGCATGCCATCATCCTGTCTTTATCTAATAATGGGATAAAGACGAGGTAACACATTCCTCTGCCTACTGGTTCATCAACATGAGGAATCCTAAATGACAGAAAAGCAACTACAAATTTTAGATTTATTGGAATCCCTAGTATGTCTCCAAAAACATTCTTTCCACTCTAATCAATTCTAAGGTTTCAGGAATAGAAAACAGAGACTACCCAAGGTCATTGAGACTTATGGTAATAAATACTACTGTTTTCTGTATCCTTTGGTTTACAGAACTGCATATTTTATCCACAGGGGACATAGGTCCATTGGTTCAAAACATATATCTTGAAGCACAGAGCTCAATTTTGCAGTTTGTTATCTTTAAACTGGTGCCTCAGTTGCAACTTTAAAAGGCTATCCCAATGTTCTATCAGACTGACAACTCTCAGTTGTTACAATATATGATAGGATCAGTGACAGTGAGTTCCCTAACTTTGTGTGTTTTTGTGCACTTCCTTTACAATAAAGTGAGTACCCTGGGCCTAAGGAAATAAGCTATTCAACAATACCAGAGCCTTCCTCAAGAATCTATTCCTCAAAGTCTTGGTGAAGAGAGTGTTCCCTGGACCTTCTAGCATGGCTGAACAGGTCTTACATGGTAAATGGTAAATGTCTTACATGATAAATCAATTCCAGCATTCCTGTCTTTATAAGTGTTTGAATACTTTTCTCAACAGTATAAAAAAGAAAATTCTAAAGCTTCAACTTCATTTGTTTAGTCCACTTTTGGGTGCCAGTTTCAGTAAATTAACCAAGCAGACCATTACAAGTGATGCCAGCCCTTTGAACTAACACATTGAATCTAGAATCTCTGGTTAGTGAATCAATATAGCATTTTTGGCTTGATATAACTTTTTATTCTTTCCACTCTCATCCCACATCCTTATAATTCATTCTCACTCATGTCCCCAGGCTTTTGTTGATATTAATTAGCATAAGAAATTAAAAAATGTAACTCCTTATGGATCACATTCCATACTTTCACCCTTTGTGATACTTCTGTACTTCAATCTGGTCTAGAAGTCATGAGAGACAATGAACGTAGGTCCTTAGGAAAATCAACAATCCTTTGCAAGGAAATTGTCTCATGACAGTCCACTGTATGTTCTTCAGGCAGGAGAATACTGATCTCATCAGTCAGGGGTAAAAGGGCTGTTTCTACTTGCAGAAAGGCTTATGCCTGACAGACAGTAGTGCTCAATAAATATTTGTTGAATGAATGAATAAGATTTGTCCAATATTCTATTTCCACCCATGATTAGATGTGCTGGGTACACTATATATTTATAGATTTGGTTTTGCAAAGAGAAGACATTGAATCTTTACATAGTTTTCCCTACACTGTTTGCTTGGGTAAATTTTTCCTTCCTGTATAATGCATACATTATGCACTGAATTTTATTTCAGCCTTTTTTCTCCTATTCATATTATAGATAATTGGCCAAACTATTTCCCATTTAAAGCCCAGAACTTAAAGCTGGAAACTAACAATTATGCTAATATTTAATAAGATAGTTTATCTTTCTCTTGAAGAGAAATCAAGTGGTTTCTTTACAATAAAGAATCAATAAGCAGCAGCTTCACAGATGGTACTAAATACAAACATATACTGAAAGCCTACATTGTTCACTCTATTTATTCACCAGTTTGTGGTGGCTGAAAAATACCACCTTTGTATTTTATCCAATGAACAGACTCTGATTTTGAAAAAAAATACTTTGTCTATATTAATTAAATATGGAAAAATTTTTGGTATTAAAATCCCAAGTAAGTCAGAATAGTGAGTAAGGAACTCCACAAATCTCCCTTAAAAGCAATAATAAAAACTGGGCAATTGTGTAAAACAGCCAGTTTGGGATTCTAAATATTAACTAAATGCATACAACAAATTAAGTTTATATTCAAGAAAAACTGCTGCACCTCAGATGAAAACAGTAGTAGTCTGTGGCGTTTTAATCCAAGGCTTCTCCCACTGCCCCCAGCTCCATCAGCATGGTAATTCTACCAGATCAGGACAGGTCTTGACAACTAGAAGCTTCACTGTCACTGCCAGAGGTAGCTGACTTGACTTGGGGCATGGGGAAAAAAAAACCAAAAAACATCTATCTGAGTGTTATCGGAAACGGTCATAATTTCTGTGGCAAACAAATATAGAAAGCTAACATCATAGCTATCCTGAGACTTTGATCCTGGTGGAGGCAAAAAAAAAAAAAAATGACTAGCAAACTAGCCAGAAATTTAACAGGAAGATTCAGGGAGTAAACATTGATAAACTCTAGCATATACCTAGGATATTAGTTTCCTATTGCTGCTGAAACAAATTGCCACAAATTTAGTGGCATAAGCCAAAACAAATTTATCATCTTACCATTTGGAAGTCAGAAGTCCTAAATGGGTCAGTAAGGCTGTGGTCCTTCTGGAGGCTCTAAGAGAGAATCAATTTGCTTGCCTTTCCCGCTACTAGAGGCTCCCATATTCCTTGTCTCTTGGCCCAACACTACCCTGACCTCTGCTTCCTCAGCAACGTTTCCTTTCCTTACTTTGATCTTCCTGCTTCTTTGTTGTAAGGACCCTTGTGATTACACTGGGTTCACCCTGATAACTCAGGATAAGCTCTTAACTTTAAGGTCCATAAATTAGTTACATTGGCTAAGTCCTTTTTACTAGGTAACATAAGATATTATCAGGTTTTAGAGATAAGAACATGGACATCATTGAAGGCTATTATTCTGTTTACCACACCTAGTGATCTAAAAAGGTGTGTTTGGGTAAGCAACCACTAGCAATTTACGCATCCCTGGTTGAACATGAGGCCTCGAGTAAATGAAAGAATAAAAGTGGGAATTCTGCAAAAAGTAAAAGGCAGAGAACATTTGTGAACGGCCTGAACTTTGAATGCATTTTCCAAGGGCATGCAGATCCACTGACAAAGAGTGGAAGCCCTACTGGCTCAAGGTGTTTGAGCATAACCTCTGGCCAGCAACTGGCTGAACATTAAGCTACAGAGAAAAAAGACTGGAGTCTAAGATGTCAAGCTAAAAAGAAGTAATTTTTATAAATAGTACGAGAGAAAACAAAGTGGTAAGTAAATACTGACTCTTCAAGTGAATTGTCTGAGAAGTCACATCAGGATCCATCAAGGGAGCAAAAAGACACACAGAGAACAGAAAAATGGAAAGCTGGGCAGCCACCCAACCAAGATCAAGGCAGAGCCAGGGGAAGCCTCCAATACAGGGAAAGGGTAAGCGTAAGAGTCCCTGGGGGATCCACACTTCCCACAGGGACCCTTGCCATCCTGGAAACAGGAGAACCCCCGCGGAATCCCCAGGCTTCTAGACTGTTACAAAGAACCACTTGGAGTTTTTGCAGAGATTATCATTCAAGACTATGGGGAATCACTGCAGGCCTTATATTCCTGAGCAGCCCAGTACCAGCTGCCATAACACTGATAGAGGCCACAGTCACTTCTGGCCAGAAAAGTCTCTGCTCTTGCTTCCAGCACAGCAGCCTCATCCCTACCTGAACTCTGTGAGTGGGCAGAGCTCAGCTCTGTGTACCACCAGGAAAGATCTAGAAGGCGGAACATGCAGCTCCCCTACCCCCACTGCTGCCAGCCAGGCAAGACTGGCAGGTTTGGCGGTACCCAAGCCGGGAAGGAGCCCTCACTATCGGAACACTGAGATGGTTGAGATGCCATGTTTTGTGGGCCATCGGGGTAACAGGGCATGCTTCCCTCTGCAGGACAGGTTCAGGAAGGGTGTGGTCTGCCTGCAAGCCACTGCCGATGTCTGAGGCAGCCCTGCAGCCCAGAACATCACACACCACAGCCTGTCATGGGTGGAGGGCAAGGGGAGGGATAGCATTAGGAGAAACACCTAATGTAGATGATGGGTCGATAGGTACAGCAAACCACCATAGCACATGTATACTTATGTAACAAACCTGCACATTCTGCACATGTATCCCAGAACTTAAAATATAACAAAAAAAGAGAAATAAAGTTCAAACACTTTGAAAAGTTTTTATGTTCAAAATAATGTGCGAAAGTGTTCAAAATTGGATAAAAATAATCTATAAATATAAAATTCAAGAAGCTTAATGAATTCCAAGCAGGATGAACACAAATATGAATTTAGATCCTTACCACACATTACCCACAAAAATTGTCACAAAATGGATTTAATAGCTACCGGCCTAAAATCTAAAATTTTCAATAGACAACGTAGCATGAAAACTTTTGGCCATGAGTTCGGCATAGAATGCTCAGATAAGACACCAAAAGAATAAAGCATTAAAATTTTTATAACATGGACTACATCAAAAGTAGAAACATTTGTGATTCAAAAGTTTCTATCACATCAATAAAGTGAGAGGAAAAGTCAGAGTTAGAGAAAATATTTTCAAACTTTATATTTGAAAAAACATATATTGAGAACATATAAAGAACTGTGACAACTCAGAAGACAACAATCTAATTTTTAAATGAGAAGAAGATTTTAATATACATTCCTCCAAAGGAGATATGAGAATGGCCAGTAAGCACAAGAAAAAAAATGTTTGTGTCATGTTATTAGACAACTGCAAATCACAATCAAAATGAGATTATCACTTCACAACAGCCAGAATGCTTATAATCAAAAGATAAGCAATAACAAGTGTTGATGGGGTTCAAGAAATTGGAAATCTCACACAATGCTGGCTGGAATGTGAAATGGTACAGCCACTTGGAAAACAGGTTAGCAGTTTCTCAAAAAGCTAAACATAAATTTACCATATGATCCAGCAATTCTATTACTAGGTATACCTAAGAAAAATCAAAACATTTATTTACACAAAATCTTGAACAGGAATGGTCCCAGCAGAATTATTCATAATCAGCCCAAACTGTTAATAATCCAAATGTCCATCACCAGGTAAATGGATAAATGAAATGTGACATATGAGGGGATACTCTGCAGCAATTAAAAGTAATAAACAGATGATACATGTTACCACATAGAAGAATGGCAAAAATGGTAAGTGAAACAAGCCCAGTCACAAAAGACTACATACTGTATAATTCCCTTTATCTGATGTATCCTGAAAAGGCAAATATATAGAGACAAGAAATCAATTGCTTATTGTCTGAGTCTGGGATTGGGAGTGAAGATTAACTACAAACAGGCACAAAGGATCACTTTAGGGTGATAGAAATGTTGTAAAATTGAATTGCAATGTTAAACAACTCCATATATTTGCTAAAAATCATTGAATTAACTGTACACTTAAAAATGGGTGAAATTTACAATATATACATTAAACTTGCATAAAGCTGTGAAAAAATACCAAGTGAAATTTTCCCAATCTGATTTTGCACTACTTTTGGAACTCCCATGATTTGTTCAAATATCCATTCATTATTTCTCTACAATGTAAATTAATAGAGCACAAAATCACTTATCATCCCACTAAGCTGCTCAACTTCCCTATAATTCTTTTCTACAAAATGTGATAATGTACCCTTGGGAAAAATAATGTACCCAGAAGACTTGGTTTCCATTAGAAGCAATTATGGACTACATCCAGTCTTACTACCAAGCCCTGCTAATTGATTTCCTCATGGTCAAACCTATTTATAATTTTTTGTCTTGGGGAAAGGTGATGATTCAAAACTGGTGTTAACCTTTCTGTGTGTCTCAATATCCTGAAGCTGCTGCTGAGTGAACACTGAGCCTGAGCAGGTATTTAGGAAACCCGCTCTTGAACTCGCCAGCAACTGGGCACATTGCTCCCGCTCCTTATTATTCTTTGTGCTCCCAGATCACTGTTACTCTTTTCATGCACAGTTTTTTTGTTTGTTTGTTTTACGGTAGTGGTGTTCTTTATTTGAATGACTGTCACTCACGCTGTTTTGTATCCTTCTGGTCTCATTTTCATAATTTCAGCAGTATCATGGGATAACTTTCTCTTCAGGGAGCCTTTATCTTTATTAAATCGATATGTAAAGAGTCCTCATTTTCTGCCGGGCGCAGTGCTCACACCTGTAATTTCAGTATTTTGAGAGGCCTAGATGGGAGGATCACTTGAGCCAGGAGTTTGAGGTCAACCTAGGCAAGATAGTGAGATCCCATCTCTGCTAATATATATATGGCAGGTGTGGTGCCGAGTGCCCGTGGTCCCAGCTACTCCAAAGGCTGAGGCGGGAGGATCACCTAAGCCCAGGAGGTGGCTGATGCAGCTAGCTGTGTTGGTACCACTGTACTCCAGACTGGGCAAGAAACTGAGACGCCATCTTTGAAAAAAACAAAGTCATCATTTTCCTATTTCTTTTATTTCTAAAACTACAATCGTGGAAATAAAAGGTTATGTCTAAGTCTTGGCTATTTCAACTGAGCACAATCTGGCTGACCAAACTATCTCTGTGTTTGGACAGAACTGAATGACCATGCCTCTAAAAATCATAATTATTATAAAAAACACTTACTGAATACCTATGTGCCAGGCATGCTCAAATATTTGCCAGATATTAACTCATTTAATATCGCTATGAGGTAAGTACTGTTATTATTCCTATTTTACAGATGAAGAAATTGAGGGACAGAGAAGTGAAGCAACTCACCCAAGGACACATAGCTCATAAATCCGGGAGATGGAGATTCAAAACCAGGTAGTCTGGCCCCAGAATCTGTGATGTTAGCCAGTACGTTATACAGTAGTACAATGAAATTATACTTTCATTATATATATATATATATATGAAATTACTCATATCATTTTTCTTATTTCCTCCACTAACTTGAAAATTTCTTTAAAAATTAAAAAATCAGGAGACCACATGGACACACGTGGGGGTAACTACACACACTGGGGCCTGTCAGAGGGCAATGGGTGAGGAGGGAGATGATCAGGAAGAATAGCTAGTGGATTCTGGACTTAATACACGAGTGACAGGATGATCTGTGCAGCAAAGCACCATGGCACATGTTGACCGATGTGACAAACCTGCACATCCTGCACATGTACCCCTGAACTTAAAATAAAAGTTGGAAATTTTTTAAAAACCTTTAATCCATAAATATTATTTGTAAAACTATAGAAAATGAGTTAATATTTATCAAAAATATAAAATCTAAAAATTCCCCAAACACATTGTTGTGTAACATCTAAATATTTTCACATACATATTTACATTCATGGTGTTTTATAATGTTTTGAAACTTAATTGAGTATTGTATATATTTTTCATGTTAATTTACCTTAATTTTGTGCTTATTTAATCATGTCCATCAAAAAATCTTGGGTTACAAATTCAAGTATATTAAAAATTCTCTTCCTTATTAATGTAACAAATAGCTTTTGTAGGGGCTTTCATTGTGAACACTATGGTGTTCTTTTGAATTACTGAGCCTTTCCAAATGTCTGGTGATATTCTCCTGTTCTGCAAAGAAACTCACTGGATATTTTGTAGTACCTCTACACATGTAGTTCAAGGCAAAAATATTTTTAAAAGCCTTTTCTTCTAGTTTTATTTCATTAGATTTAAGATTTAGTTGAAAATGTGGGATGCCAAGATCACGCTGAGCAGACAGTCATAAAACAGGAGAGCCACTGACTTCCAGACTGCTTTCTGTTTCCTTACCACCATGCAGGTATTAGTAAGTTCAATCCCCAAAGTCACTTGGCAGAGATCCCCATCGGGGCATCCAGGACACTTATTTTGCGTAACATATCTTTTTGAACTTTCTATTATGAACGTTACTGAAGACTATGTATTAGTGCATACACTATTTTAGAAATTGTAAGTATTGGAGTACACAAAGTTCACCAGAAGCTCCTTTTCTTAAAGAGATCATAGTAGAAAATGAAGCAGCAGCATACACAAAGTATAATATACTTTAATTGTTAAAATATGCATGTTAGAACAATAGTTCATAGAAAGAAAGTATTTGCTTGTGGTCTTCAATGAATACATCAGGTGGAGGAGATATTTGATCCATGTCTTGAAGGATAAAAGGAAAGGGAAGTAACACTTGTAAAAATAGTTCTGCCTATGCGATCTCAAATACAGTACCAAGAGAAGTGCATTCCACTTCTCTCATTTTCTAGACAAAGAAACATTATCAGCATCATTTAGTACCTTGCCCAGGTTTATATAGCTCTGAAGTAGCTGGCAGACTGGGAAGGCAACTGAAGTCTATCTGGCCTTAAAGCCAGTGATGGTTCCACTTTCTAGTGACCGGGAATAGCACAGGAAGAGCATATGCAGAGGCAGAAGACATGAAAAAATGTAGTAACTATAGTGTCTAGTTCATGAAGAGTCTTGTGTGATATACATTGAATTTCAAATATTCTTTATGATAAAATTAAAAGTTAAAATGAGAGTAATATGATCATATTTTATCTTTAGATAGGTAGATCTGAAATCAGAGTACAAAATAAATTGAAATTAGGTAAGATTGGAGACAGGGTTCATTCAAAAGTTTTTTCAGTTGTCAACACGAGAACGTACATAAACCTGAAGTAAGAACTCACAGCGGAAATGAGTATAAGGAAACAAATCTGAGAAATATTCAAGAGGCACAATTGTCCATTTGGGATACAACATGAAAGAGAAGACAAGGGTGCCACATAGGTTCCTGAATTGGGCGTCTGGGGTAATAGTCATAATGTTTCCTAAGGAATTTAAATAGATGATAAAATAATAAGATCACTCTTGGACATTTTAACTTTGAACTACTTGTGGTTGTCCATTTATGGGCTCCAGTATAGTTTTGGATATATTAAGCTAAAGTCCAAGACTATAGATATAGATAGTTAAAACAATGAAACATATTTGGGTGAAAAAAGAAAGATATAAAATAAACTCCTGAGTTACATCAACAATTGGAGGGTAAGCAGGACAAAAGAACATATTTATTAGTGAAAGACACAAAAAAGTCTGAAATGTAGGAGAAAAGTTAAGAGTGCTATTATACAAATATCAGGAATGCAGCTGCAACCCCCAATGCCTTATTTACAATCTCTTAGACAAACTGGGTTGATTTTTCTCAAATTACAAATTTCAGAAGGTAGAACTTTGCTGGCATCAGTTAAAGACCTTTGAGACCCAGGGTTCTTTTTCTATCTTTTCACATTATCATTTTAATATATAGGTAAGCTCTTAAAGAGCTTATGGTTGTTGTACATGTAGGCATCACATTAACACTTAATGCAGGAATAAAGGGACCAGGAAAAGAGCCTTCTCCAAATGAAGTTTTGTATGTTAATCTGGGAAAGAAAATCTTTCACAGAAGACATTGTTCTACAACTCATTACTCCTATCTATATTACATGCTCTTCTTAAACCAATCATGGCTAAGTGTACTTAGATGATCATGTTACATCCTGGGGCTAGAATAGGGGCCTATCATCCCTCCAAATTGAGAGATCTCTACCAAATACCTAATCAGTTAGGTGTTCTCTTAGTAGGAAATGGGAATGGAAGAGGTTTGGGGATAGGCAACATATTTAGCAATCAATGGCAAAAGAAGTTTCAAAACAAAGACAGGGTCAATAGTAGCAAACTTGGAGAATAAATAAAACAATGACTAAAAAGTGATTATTGCATGTGATATTTTCATATGTAGAAAATTGTGTGCTGTATCCCTGATAACTTCTCTAAAATGATTTTCTAGAGGGAAAGCTAGATTATTTTGGCTTGTTCAGTAAATGGAATGTATAAATTAAAATAAACTTACTTACCTGTTAAGGGTTTAAGGGAGAAGGGAAGAATCAAAAGGAATCTTCACCCTTCATCCTTGATAGATTTGATTTTTGAAAGGAGTGACTCTATTTGCAACAGATCAAGAGAAGTGAAAACTTGAAGGTGGACAAAGGTTAATTGAGGCATTAACAGCCTTGGAGAGATCTAGAGTACGCTTGGAAATGGTGGCCTTGAAGAGCATGGTGCCATGGTTAGGAACATGCATTCTGAAGCCCTCTGGCTCTGGATACAAGTCTTAGCTCTGCCACTTCATTTTTCTGAGCCTCAGTTCCTTCATTTGTAAAACAGGCATAATACAATTGCACCTACCTATGGAGTCATTTGGATGGGCTGACTGAATGTTCCGAATAGAGGAGGCACTAAATCAATGTTATCTGTGATATTATATTGTCATTGGTTATTTACCAATTGGTATCTTTGATTAATTATCACTCTTATATTTACTTTTCTTTACTATCAGGTATTCAATAATTTATTTTTCATTGACTATCAATCTATTGATTAAAAATGAACCAGAGATGATATGTCATAAATCAATTATTATAATGTTTAAATCCTGTGCACCTGAGTTCCATTTACATTTTTTAAGCCCAAGATAGGGAGTAATGGGATGTGTTTCAGTACTTTTGACCTGGGTGATCTCTATTAGGCTAGTGAAGTGAGAGAATATTAATGGGTTCAGACAGGAATAGGTAAAAGAACATAACATTAGTCCAAAAGTATTAATAGTCATGTGACATAAAAGATAGCATTTATGTTGTGGAAGAATACCTAGAGAAGTGGTAAGGGAAATAATCCAGGAATATTTTAGAGAAAGAAGAAAGAGTTTAACTTTGGGATGAAAATTAAGTGCCCCTTTTTGCTCCATATGTAAAAATTTATAGTCACATATTTTTTCCTCAGGGAGTCCTTTACATAATAAATTTGTTGTTAATCTTATCTCTTCAATATCCTTCATTTTTCTACTTCCAATTATATCTAACTTAATTAGCAGGGAAAATAGAGAATCCACTTGTTCCAATGATATTTATTCTTTTCTATTTTTATCCTCAGGTCACTTGAAAATCATCACTTCTGTCCTAGTCAATGGGTGGACTAAATGATTCTGTGGTCACTGAGCTTGTGTTACTGGCTCTTTCTTGTTCTACAGAGAAAAAATTTCTTCTCATTTTGATATGTTGTTTGCTTTATTTAGGGGTCATCCTGGGAAATCTCTTCATTTTGGTTTTGGTAATTTTTGATTCTCACTTACAGTCCCCTATGTACTTCTTGCTAGCTAACCTGTCCCTCATTGATGTGGGTCTTTCCTCTACCACAATCCCTAAAATAATCTCAGACCTTTTAAATGAATACAATGTAATTTCTTTTCAAAGTTGTATGACACAGATATGCTTCATCCACATCATGGGAGGAGTGGAAATGGTGTTACTCATGGCCATGGCTTTTGATAGATGTGCAGCAATCTGTAAGCCTCTTCATTATTTGAAAATCATGAACCCTAAAATATGTGTTTCATTTGTAATCTCTGGCTGGGTAATTGGGGTGGTCCATGCTATGTCTCAATTTGCTTTTGTTATAAACTTGCCTTTTTGTGGCCCTAATAAAGTAGACAGCTTTTACTGTGACTTTCCAAAGATTATAAGACTTGCATGCACAGATAGAGCCAAGTATGAGTTTATTGTTACTACCAACAGTGGCTTCATGACCATGGGCACATTCATCTTGCTAATCCTTTCCTATGTTTTCATTTTGATCACTGTCTGGAAACGTTCCTCTGGAGACTTATCCAAGGCATTTGTCACGTTGTCAGCTCACATCACTGTAGTTTTTTTGTTTTTCACTCCATGCATGGTTCTTTATGTCTCGCCTTCTCCTCCACCATCACTTGATAAAAATCTGTTCATTGTTGACTTTGCTATCACCCCTGCCTTAAATCCTGTCATCTATACATTAAGGAACAAAGACATAAGGGTAGCAATAAAAAGACTGTTCAAAAAGAGATCTTATTCTAAATTTTGTTGACCACATCTCTTTTTGGAGCTTTAAAATGATACATCCAACTGCATACTGGCTTATCTTCACTTAAGCACCTCAAATGTAACATATCCAGAACAAACTCATCATCTGCCACCTGAAACCTGCTACTGCTTCATCTGTAGACTGTGAGGCCATTACCATTACCGTCACGTAAATCCATCAAGCCAAGAATGGATATTCTTTCAGAGAACAGCATGGTCTACCAAATAACAATTTAATCTTAAAATTTTAGTTATTTTGCAAATAAAGGTATGTAATAACAAGGTTTCTGCTATTTTTAACATCTAAAAAATAACCTATAAATTGGTTGTAGTGAATGTCAGGAATCATCACCCTGGATTGCCATCTATGTTGATCTAGTAGTTTTATTTATTAAATAAAGAAGGCCCAGAGACAAAAATCTCAGTGCAAGTAGTTCATTTGGAAAAGAATTCTGGAAGACTCTGGTTCAGAAATATGAACATGAGCAAGAAAAGGGGAGGATGCCAATAAAGGATGCATTAATTTGTATTTACTACAGTGGACAGCCAGGGCACATTCTTGCTGTGGCCATCTAGGAGACTCTATAAATTCTATGACTTGTAGTTGTCCCCCTTAAGAAACAAAGAAGCTGTGCATTTATTTGCTGGTCTAGAGCTGCTCTAGGGCATTTTCTCTGTAGCAATTCTAGGTTTCCCCACCTTGTGAGTTTAGCTTTTGCGATATTCAAAGAAAAGTCCTCAGCCAGAGATTCTCAGAAGCTCAGAGTAGAGAACAATCCAAATTCCTGGGAGTGTTACGTGGAAAGGGGTATGTGCAAGACATCAACAGCACCAGAAACAGCATACATCTTTCCATGTGTAGAGGAGTTTATGCTCTATGTGAGTTCACTCCATTATTGATTCTTCAAACACAAGAGTGTTAAAGGAACAAGAGTTAATGGGTCTTGTCACTACCCTTGTTCCCAAGATGACATCCATCATCTTCCTCTTCTACAACCCATTCTATATTCCCCCCATGTTTATCCAGTGCTTCTGTAGTCTAGGTCACTTCCAAAGACCCATGATTACCATGACCCTGTCAGGCTGTAATTGCTGCAATTACCAATGTACAATTGTCATCATCTATGGTTGATAAAGTATAGCAATATTTCTATTTCTTCATGATAATGAAGGTCAATTACAACTGCCAGTATAGTAACTTATTCCTTTGTCTGCAGACCTACACACACAAGGAAGCCAAAATGATGGGGAGTTACTAAAACTGTATCCTTATTGGAATGCTTCCTATGTACCCAGAAGAAGCATTTTCCCTACTCCAGCAGAGCTTAATGTTGCAGGTCCAGAAAGCTCAAATTCTCCAAGGGAATTTTAGTGAGAGGAGCCACTCTCACCCTCTACCCTTGGTTTACAAATCTATACATTCTAGGACACAATATCTTACAATGTCCATTGGTTCAAAGTATAACATGTTAAAGCACAGAGCCCCAACTCTGCAAAGTGCCATCCCTAAATTGATACTTAGTTGCACCTTTACATTCACCTTTAAAAGAAATATCTTTTAATGTTCTATCAGACTGATAGATTCTGTTTAATATAGTATATTATAGCACCAGTGGATCATTTGGTTGCATGCATATTGTGGTACCTTCTCTGCTACAAAGTGTATTCCTTTGTCCTAAGGTGTGTTATGAAGAACATTAGGCATTCTATGCATCTTTGGATAGTTTAATGGCCAAGGCATCGATGGCAAGAGAGCCAAAGCCACAGGTGGAAAACACATTTATCCCAGTAAGAACAAATTGCTGTTCTTCCACTGTGGAGAGGGTAAACAATTTGCCATTACGTTGCCAATTGAATGCCTCAATCATGTCAAGGGTTGAGCATCTATGACTGTTTCTGAAAGGTCAAACATTCAACAGAGGCTGTAGCTAAAACTGCCTTAATGATAAGAGATCATGCTGAATTACCCATACAAAAACTTCATACTTGACACTTATCACTACTTTATTCATGAGACTATTGTGCAAGCACTAGAGTGGCTGAGTCAGGTTCTCAACTCTGCTAGTTAATACTATGCTTGGAGCATACAGTAAGACAAGAAACATAAATAAGAAGTGTACATTTGTTTCTTCCTGTTTTCTTCTGGATAATGGATCAATTACATCCCATCTTCAGCTGACCCCTGTGTAATTAATCAATATCCATTTTAAGCAGCAATCCATAGTTGTACAAAAATTAGAAAACTGACCTACACAGAAAAACTAATTGTGAGAACAAATATTATACTAAATTCATTTGACAATTCTCAGCAAAGTGCTTGGTTGATCTCTATTTCTGCTTTTCTTAAACACACAAAATGCAAAAGTTAACCCATATGGAATGCAATGGAGGAAATAAATGACATATCAGATCTAGAAACCAATCAATTAGCAATCAGGAGGGAGTTGTGGTAGGAAGTCTGTGCTGTTGAATGTACACTAATCAATGATTCCTTAAATTATTCACAATAAAAAAATGATTAGAATAGTTTTGTTTTGTTTTTTTTTTTAAAAAAAAAGCGCAGAAACTGATCTAAGTTTTGTCTGGTAATAAAGGTATATTTTCAAAGGAAAGGTGAATAGATCCACGCACTGTGGAGGGAATAAAATATTTTTTGAAAAACAAGCAAAAAGTGGATTTTTATACACATGGAAATTGAATATGTACATTTCTAAATATTTTTGGATCAAAATATTTCAAAATTATACCACAAAATAACTTGTAAAAATGTAGGCAAAATGTATATAATTGCAGCATCAGGTATACAACTTTAAGCAAGGAAGCAAAAGCAGAAACCATGGAAAAATAAAAGTCTAAATTTTACTATATTGAATTTAAACTTTCAAAAACAAAAATATAGACAAAGTGGGAAAAATATGTATGCTTCATGTATGACAAGTCACTGATACCTATTAAATATGAAGAAAATTATAAATCATTATATTAATAACTACAAGCTGTCAGTTTGAATAGACAACGTAAATGACAAAGCTACATACTCAACAAGATACCAGCAAACCAGCTTCGACAGCACGTTAAAGGGGTCATACAACATAATCAAGTAGAATTTATTGAGATGCAAGAGTGGTTCAAAATATGGAAATCAATAAATGTAATATGCCACACTAACAGAATAAAAAATAAAAATCATATTATCATCTCAATAGATGCAGAAAAAGCATTAACAAAAGTAAACGTTATTTCATAAGATATCAGATAAAACAAATTAGGAATAGAAGGAATGTACCGCAACACAATAAAAGCCATATATAACAAGCCCACAGCTAACATCATAATAGTAAAATCATCATAATGGTAAAAAAATGAAAACTTTTCCTCTAAGGTCAGAAATAATATAAGGGTGCCCACTCTTGCTATTTCTATTCCATATAGTACTAAAAGTCCTAGCCAGGACAATTAGACAAAATAAAAATAAAAACACCCAAATTGGAAAGATAGCAGCAAATTTTTCTGTTTACAGATAATATAATCTTATATGTAGAAACCCCTTAAAACTTCAGCCAAAAAAAAAAAAACTACAGAGTTAATAAACAAGTTCAGTGAAGTTGCAGAATGCAAAATCAGATACAAAAATCAGTAGTGCCTCTATAAACTAATAAGGACTTAACAGAGAAAGAAGAAAACAATACCATTAACAATATAATCCAAAAAAAAAAATAAAATACTTAGGAATAAATTTTACTAAACATCTGTATACTGAAAACTATAAAACACTGAAAAAAGAAGTTGAATAAGGCATAAATATAAAACTATCTCATGTTAATAGATTAGAAAAAGTAATATTGTTAAGATGTCCTCACTACTTAAAGCAATTTATAGATCTAATGCATTTATTGCAATCTCTTCAAAATCCCAGTGATAATTTTTACAGAAACAAACAAACAAAAATCTAAAATGTGCATGAAACCACAAAAGTCTGTGAAGAGTCAAAGCAATCTTGAGGAAAATGAACAACATTGGAAGCATCACACTACCTTATTTCAAAATCTATTACAAAGCTATAGTGATCAAAACAACATGATACTGTCATAAAAACAGATAAATAAACCTATAGAATGGAATAAAGAGCACAGAAATAAGTCCACACATTTACATTCAATTGATTTTCAACAACAATGTCAAGAAAACAATGGGGAAAAGACAATCTCTTCAATAAATGATGCTGGAAAAACTACATATCCACAAGCAGAAGAATGCAATTGAGTCCTTATTTCATATCATATGCAAAACTCAACTCAAAATGGATTAAATACAAATTTAAAACATGAAATGGTATAACTACTAGAACAAAACACAGAAACTAATCTTCTTGACTTTGGTTCGGGCATTATTTTTTTGATATGACCTCAAAAGCACAGGCAAAAAAAGAAAAAATAGACAAATGAGACTATACTAAATTAAAAAACTTCTACACAACAAAAGAAACAATCAATAGAGTGAAAAAGATAACCTCTTGAATGGGAGAAATATTTGCAAACTACTCATCCAACAGGGGATTAATATCCAGAATATACAAGTAACACAAATATGTCAAAAGTAAAAAAAAAAAAATTATTTAAAAATCAGCAGAGGACAGGAATAGACATTTCTCAAGACAAAACATACAAGGGGTCAACAGGTATATCAAAAATGCTCAACATCACTATTTGTCAGGGAAGTACTAATTAAAACCACAATGAGATGTCCCATCACACCTGTTAGAATGGCAATTATCAAAAAGATGAAAGATAGCAATTATTAGAGAGGATGATAGAAAAGCGAACCCTTGTATCATGTACAAATTAAAAATAGAACTATCACATGATTCAATAATCCCACTTCTGGGTATATAGCCAATGGAATTGAAATCAATATGTCGAAGGGATATCTGCACTCCTATGTTTATTGCAGCATATTCACAATGGCCAAGATTTAGAAACAACCTAACTGTTCATAGAATGGATGAATGAAATGTGATATGGAAAATTATTCTGCCTTAAAAATAGTAGGAAATTCTGTCATTTGAGACAATGTGGATGAACCTAGAGGACATTATGCTAAGCGAAATAAGCTAGACATGGAAAGACAAATATTGCGTGATCTCACTTATACGCAGAATCTAAAAAATTTGAACTCATAGAAGCAGAGAATAGTACGATGGTTACTAGGGTTATCTGGCAGGGAGAGGATAAGGAAACGGGACATTGTTAATAAAAGGAAAAAAAATTCAATTAGTAGGAATACATTCAGGGGACCCAATATACAACATGCTGACTGTAGCTAATAACGTATTGTATTCTTGAAAATTGCTAATACCGTAGATTGTGAATGTTAATATAATCATATGAGGTAACATGTGTTAAGTAACTTCATTTATTCATTCAACAATATACACGTATATTAAAACATCACATTGTATTCCATAAATATATATAATTTTTGTCAATTAAAAAATAATTTTTAAAAATGAGAAACAAAAAAACTGACATTTTCAGATTAATGAATTAATTCTTCTGTATAAATTTTTAAAAGTAAAAACAAATGTGGGAAAATGGTTTTTAAATATAATTATAAACCAAATTTAAAATAAGCATAAAAGACTATGGACAAAAGAAGAAATCCAAATAAAAAATAAACATGAAGAATATTCAAACTCACTTTTTATGAAAGAAATGTAAATTTTAAAATATAGCATTGCTATTGTGTTTTCATAAATAATCATATATCATGGATGAGCCTGTGAGGAAACAGACACTCATGCTCTGCAAAACAATGACTATGATAATTATGTCAGATGATGGATTATGTTAATTGGTTGATTGTGGTCATTGTTTCACAATAAATATACATATGTATCAAAACATCACATTACACACCATAAAGATATATAATTTGTTACCAAAAAGAAATATAGCAGTTAAAATTTAAATTTTTTAAAAAACCTCTTTTTGAGGTTTGTTCCTCACCTAAGTCAAGCTGTTCAAAATATTAATGCACTCATTTCTCTCATTCATGTGTTAATATACAGGGTACGGGCCATTATAAATTCCTCTGGAATTGGAAAGGAAACTTTATGTACTGAGTGCTCAAATTTCTAACTACTTTTTTTGTTTTTGTTTTTGAGCAGCAGCAAGATTTATTGTGAAGAGCGAAAGAACAAAGCTTCCACAGCATGGAAGCGGATCCGAGTGGGTTGCCCAGTTGTATTAACTTCTAATTCAACACTTTAAGATTCTTAACCTTATTGCAGACAACACCAGCTTCACAAGTGTGTGTCCTGCACAGCTGAACAAGATCCCACACTTAAAAGGATCCTACATTTGTTTTAATGCTCTGCTGTTTTTGTCTTGAAATTCTTAAGTTTTTTAACCAAAGTCCTCACAAATTCAGTTTTCACTGAGCCCTGAAATCATGTAGACATCCTGATTCCAGACAATGTGTCTGGAGGCAGGGTTTACAGGACTTCAAGAACCTTACCTTCTCAACTTTTATCTGCATCTTTACTCCCAAATATATATGAAGATGATGAAGATAGATGTGGATGGTGCTTCTACCATACCCTCTTCCCGTGCCAAACTTCCTTGATCTAGGATAAGGTCAGTAAACTTTTTCTGCAAAAGATCAAAAGCAAATATTGTAAACTTTATAGGCTCTGGAGTGTCTGTCATAACTACTCAACTGTTTTATTGCAGCATAAAAGCTGTCACAGACAATACAGAAACAAATGAGTGTGACTGGGTTCCAGTGAAATTTTATTTACAAAAGATTTGGCCCATGGGTCGAATTTGCCACCTCCAGATCTAGAGAAACACTTTTCAGCCCTTTTATTTTGCTCAACAGTTAAGCATGGCTCCATATCCCTTATATTTAGTCAGAATTCAGTACGTTTTAAGGAAAGAATGGTTATACAAAGTCATATATTCATTCATTTATACATTTTCAGTGTTGAATGATACATTTTGGAATAATTAACAGATGATAAAAGTGTTGGTTTCAGTCATCTCTATCCAATGAAGTAAAAAAAAAAAGTGTTGAATGGGAAGGAATCAAGAATAGTTATAGGAATATCACCATTGCATTAAAGCTCTCTTCCTTGTTTTTAAAAGAATATCTTGACACACATTGAGCTCACTGTCCTCCATACCATGAATGAGGGCATCTTCAACAATTGAGAATGACATCTTAGTCTCCCTCAACTCAGTTAATCTAAGTAAGCTCATGGTCTCACTTTCCTGTCCTAGAGGGAACATATTTCCTGCACTTTTCTTTTTTTCCTTACTTCCCATCACCAAGTAACTCTTCTGATATTTTTTCTCTTGGGAAAATTAATATGACTCATAGACCTGGTTCCCAAGATAAATCAATGGAGGCCTGGTTACAAGGATCTAAGAAGCATCAATGGGTCACTAACATCTAGTGGTACTAATTAACTTTGTTAACCACTGGGAAGAAAACATATATACTTTTGTCTTGGTGCTGATTATACTAGAAAGCAGAAATCAAAATTATCAGAGTTTCCCAACGTTACTGCTGCACACCCTGGAACAGAACAGGTAGGTCAGAAAAATGCTCCCAATGTTTGGCAATGCCATGGCAATCTCTTTCTTCTTATATTTCCCTTCAGCATTCTCTCTCTTCCACTTTTCTGTTTTCCTCCTATTTCCAGTTATTTCAATCCTCGGAGCATTATTCTTAGAACTTTAATCACTAAATTATATTATGCCTGTTAAAGGAGAGATTTCTAAAAGGATTGACATTTATACTGTCTCTCTTTGGAGAATCACTATTACAAGGATCTGTTATCTCTTGTCACCTTCCTTATGTCATATGATACATCACATTTCCCATTGTGGAGACCAAACATGTTCACATCATGTGCATTCCATTCCCACTTGTTTTCCTAACAGGTTATTCCAGGGGAAGTGATTCTCTGTCCTCATATAGAGAATGCTGGGGCCATTCCCTCTGTATGCAATATTTGATAAAGCATTTGATAACGTTAGTCAATGCCTGGGCCAAGAATTAAAGGGATAATTATCAGAATGAAAATGGTTTAATGAAACTGGTGTCTATCAGTTCTGAAAAGGGCCACTATCACAATGAACTAAGGTAGTTATGAATATAGTGATAGAGTTACTAGTAAGTCTGATGCCACTACACAATTCTAACTTTTCTCTTTAGGATGATTGTTTCATTCAGTCTTATCTCTTTTAGAAAACATAGGAAAAATTATTTAATAATAAAATTATTTGGCAAAATGAAGGTATGGCTTATAGGAGTGTTTTCCTATTGTTTTCAGTGTATGACTCACTGTTCTAAATAACTGGGACACTCAAGGATTCTGTAAAATGCCATCCAGTTATCATTTATATTCCCTAACTCAAAATTCATTCACATGGATTCATTTTTTTCTAAACAAGTTAGCATGTAGAATTTCGATTAAAATTTGGCATACAACACCCAGGCATTTTTTCATAATGTACCCAATAACTGTCATTCACTAATTGAAAATGGTGATTTAACAAAGGGTAATCAAATTATGAAACTAATGCCATAAAACATCTGTCTCTAACTGTCATGTGTGTGTATGTGTATAAGAGGGAGAGAGAATTTCACTCCCTCCATAAATCTCACAGTGTTTTCTTTTTTCTTTCCTTTCCTCACTCTTCTTTCTCTCCTATTGCTTTCATTTCCTTCTCATAATTTTTATTAAAAAGAAAAATAGCAATATAGAAAATAACAAAGTACAGATGGTCAACCTTTTTAATATTAAGGTTACCTAAAATGCCATTATCCAAAGTGGTTCTCTGGAGACGTTGATGTATATACTTACATATTTTACAGTGTATTCAAATAAAGAGTGTATTACATAAGACATATCCTTTTGTAACCAACTTTTGTCATTAACAATTTACTGGACTTGTCAACAAACCTAAATCTGTGTCATCTATAATGGCTACATTCATTTTGGTATAAATCTTAATTACCCCTTTTGGCATTATTTAATGATTTTCTCATATGTCACTCTTAAATGTACTTCTAATTTTTCACTTTAGATCACATAATGAATGGATCCAAATATATGTTATAGATAGATATCTTCAAACTTTCTACTTACACGTAGTGATAATAACAGATGCTCTCTCTAAAGTGTAGTTGGTATCAATTTTACTGACCTTTAAAAACATCTTAATGGGGCAAAGTTCAAATATTTGATGACCAACTATCGTGACCTCTATCTCTACGGCTCTACGGGGCCCTGTAGTTTTTACATGCTCTTAGTGTATCATGATTAAATATTTTGTTTTAGTAAAGACACCATTATTTCTCAACTTCGTATTCAAATTGTCAAAGGCATTAATCCTAGAGCAGAACTCTCAAAAGCACCAACTCTGACTCCTAACAAAGCATAGAAAAGCCCTCTTTCTGAGTTTCAGATACTCTTTTTGAGGAGTTTGAGTTTCACTTTATTTAAAGTGAGTCTTAATCCTCCAACAAGTCAACAAGTGATTGACTAGAATCACACGTATTGGAAAACCATCAGAAGAGTAAGCCTTTGCATTTTATGCTACTGTACCTCTGAGATTAATTGCTCTTTCCCTCATTGGCCAGTCACTCTTAAATGTGTGATTAATGCCTGAGATTGTGTGAAGTAAAAGATTGATCAGAGAATACATCTTCTAAGGGTATATGCAGATAAATACAATTAAGGGTATTAACATTTCAAATATAGGTGACTATTTCTTACATGGAAGATGTTTTGTTGAAAATAGGTGAATAAGACTGAAGCAGCCATAATTACTGCATGATAAGCACGGTAAAGTACTCTGTTAGGGAAGTTATATTCTTTGCCCCCCTAATCCTTCACTCTACCTGCCATATTCTCACATGATTTTTTTCTTTACTGCTTTTGTCTAATAACTTATGATCACCGCATTTCCCCAATTCATTTATCTGTCTTTCATTTTCTCTCTTTGTGTGTTTTCTATCTTCACATTTCAGCACTTGCCACATATTTCCCACAAAAACATTTATGGTCAAACAGCACTTCAATGTGTAGTATTTGTATTTCTCAATTCTTCCTTACTTTCTTCCTTCAGAATACTAAAGCTTCTTTTCTACTGACTGAGTCAACGGTCAATGGACGGAGTAAATAATTCTGTGATATCTAAATTTGTATTGATCGGACTTTCAAGTTCTTGGGAGACGCATCTTTTTATTTTTTGGTTCTTCTCTATGTTCTACATGGGAATTATCCTGGAAAATCTCTTCATTGCGTTCACAGTAATTATTGACTCTCATTTAAATTCCCCAGGTACTACCTACTGGCCAACAATTCTCTTCTTAATCTGGGTCTTTCTTATACTACAGTTCTGACCTTTTCACTAACTGCAGTATCATTTCTTTTCCAAGATACATGATACAGATATTTTTTATTCGCGTCATGCATAAAATTGAGATGGTGCTGCTCAAAACCATGGCATATAGCAGGTACTCTGCAATCTGTAAGCCTCCCCATTACCTGACCACAATAAACCCCAAAATGTATGTTTCCTTTGTTAGAGGCATCCTGGATAGTCAGGATAATCCATGCTGTATCTCAGTTTGTTTTTGCCATAAACTTGCCTTTTTGTGGCCGTAATAGAGTAGATGGTTTTCACTGTGATTTTCCCTGTGTCATAAAACTTGCTTGTGTAGACATTTACAAACTAGAGTTTGTAGTCATTGCTAACAGTGGGCTTATATCCATGGCTGCCTGTTTCTTATTAATTATATCCTATATTTTCATTTTGGTGACCATCTGGAATCCTTCTTCAGGAGACTTATCCAAAGCATTTGTTTCATGTCAGATCACATCAGAGTAGGGATTTTGTTTTTATGCCTTGTATATTTCTCTTTGTGTAGCCTTTTCCTAAAACAACACATGATTAATATTTGTTCATTGTTCCTTTTGTTCTCACCCCTGTCTAGAATCTACACATTAAGAAACAAAGATATGAGAGTCTCCATGGAAAGACTGGGAAAATGGATTGCAGGTTCTAGCAGGATCTCATAATAAATGGTGCATATCCAGAGTGCAAGATGATTCAGTCTCACCAAGAACACTGAGAGTCACATGGCTATCAGCATATTGTGATAAGAACTACTATTTGTGGAGATAGTTCAGCAAATGTGCCATGTAGAAATTGATTAAATCAGAGTTATCTTTAACTTGCCACCACAGAGAAGAGATTAATTTCATACACTTCCATTGAGAAGAGAGGTAAGAATACAAAACCAAGCTGATTTGCAGGAATAAACTTGATATTCAAATACTATTTCCTGAATGATATTTTCTGAGACAAGCTAATTGTAATTACTTTCAGCTTCAAAAAATAATAAATTTATCTCATAGTAAGCTTATAGATAGAATAAATAAAACGTGAACTTAGGTAAATTAGAAGTCAATATTTAAGTATATTTTTAAAATTTCTATTTTAATTTCTGTTTAAATTAGAATAACAAAAAAACAACTATGTAATACGTGTGCAAAGCGCTGAATGCAGACTTGACTTTATCTTGAGCTTTGCCAGTTTACGATATTATTTCAGTTTTGTGCTCAGATTTGAGTGATTTCAGGAAGAGAGTAAAGTTCTTTAATGCTGTCAATATTTTAAAATAGATACAGACAGAGTATTTGCACTTTTTCTTGCCTCTCTATTATTCTAAAAACAAGAACATTCCAAAAGTCAGTCATCCCAGTTTATTCTAAAAAGATGTGTAGAAATACTAGTTGTTTCACAAGAGATTAATCACCCAAGGATATGTGTTTAAAGATACTGGTTTCTTAAATATGGTTTTCTAGTCAGGCAAAGGATTCCCTGGAGCTTATACATCTGTGGTTGGTATTTTGGGATAAGAATAAAGCTAGAAATGGTGGGGCATATCCAATTTCATTGATGATTTCTACATTTGAAATAAAAGCTCTAGACACAAACAAATGGAAGAACATACCATGCTGATAGATAGGAAGAATCAATATCGTGAAAATGGCCATACTGCCAAAGGTTATTTATAGATTCAATGCCATCCCCATCAAGCTACCAATGAGTTTCTTCACAGAATTGGAAAAAACTGCTTTAAAGTTCATATGGAACCAAAAAAGAGCCTGCATTGCCAAGACAATCCTAAGTCAAAAGAACACAGCTGGAGGCATCATGCTACCTGACTTCAAACTATACTACTACAAGGCTACAGTAACCAAAACAGCATGGTACTGGTACCAAAAA